>NW_004949247.1:33351-41264 GCF_000317375.1 Microtus ochrogaster | reverse complement strand
CCTGCATGTCTGTATGTGCACTGTGTGAATACCTGGGCTCTGTGAAGAAGAAGAAAGGGCAGGTTTTCCTGGACCTAGAGTTGTATAGTCATGAACTACCATGTGGGTTCTGGGAATAGAATTCTGGTCTGATGCATGAGCAGCAGGTGTTCTTGCCACTGGGTCATCTTTTTATTTATATCTCTTTATTTTTGTCTGCAAGATGGAATGCTCTTCCCTTTACACCCTAAGTGGAACTAGCGTGTTCTTTTGTGTTCCTGCTGTGTGCACATCTGCATCACAGGACCCTCCTGATTAGGAACCTGCTCTGATCAGACACCTGCTGTGTTCCCTCCTCATTCCCAACTGGTCTGTGATATGATTCCTGTCCTGTGAAGAACATGCACATGTTATTGCTAGTAGGTGACATGAACTTCATGTATCCTGCCTCCTTCACAACAAGATGATACAGTTGAGGGACAAGATCAGGACTTCGGGGATTTTGTCCTTGCTCCTCACCCACCTGTTTCTTACCGCACTCCCAACACTGCCCTCAGTACCTGTAATTACCAAGTATTCTCTTCAGAGAAGAAGATTCAGGAGCAAGCACGTGAGAATTATCAGCGGGACAGAGATGTTGGTCTTGATGGCCATGGATGAAGGCTGGACCACATCTGGAGAAGCAGTTGGCAAGGCTGAAGTGGAAACACAGTTGAGTCTTTGACCAGACCTCAGATCTAAGGAGATTTCACTTTAGTTTCTTGGTGCTCATGCAATTCAGTGACACACAGAGTTCCACCCCTGTTGCTATGAAACACCTGTTTAGGTGGATCCTGATTGGGAAGGGAGAGGAAGCCTGTCTTCTGTCCTCAAAGACTCATGGAACTATGATTGGGGAAGCAAGGTTATGATGGGGCCTCATCTTTCCTCTGGCAGGATAGGAGGCATGAGATGACCGTGAGGATGGTGCCAGGGAAGAAGACAGGTCATGTGAGATGAAAATCAACAGTGAGTGCAGAATGGGGGAAAGGTCAGGAAATACAAGGTGCTCAGACTGTGATGATCAGTGAGAACCACAATGAGAGAACAATTAATGAGATAGAAGAGGGTGAGAAATAAAATGAATGATGCAAAAAATTGCCATCAACGCAGGAATGCATGGTGATTAAATTATTACACATACATACACGCCTCATACACCTCATCTGCAAAGAGCTTCCTTCCCCTTTTGTCCTTGTTGTCATCACTGGATCTCAGACAGGAAGACAACCAAGAAATCTCCCACCCAGTATATCAAATGGAATGGAGTTGCCCCCTGATGATCTAGGTAATACCTACTTGGCTTTTCCTTCTGGTACTTTAAAAGTTCCTTGAGCCAATAACTGCAGTCTGCTGTGGATATTGTCTTGAGATCTTTTATTAAGTGTTCATCATCCTTCCATGTATTCATGATACCACTAGCTTCATGATCAATCAGTGTCCAATTCATATTCATTGTATTGAGGATGAAGGTGTACATTCCACTGATGTTAAATTTCCAGGAGGCACCAACAATTTGTCCGTGTTCATACTGAGAAAGCATGGTGGATTGTAAAGTGGGCTGACCTGTGAACCACACACAATACCATCATGCTTCACTCTCATAGATCCATCACTTCTCCAAAGATCAAGACTTTCCCACCAGCTTATGAGCCAGGATCATTTCCACATGACTTGTCCTTTGTTACCCACGGGGTACCACATGCTTCCAAGGTTGGACCAATGCTCAACTCCATCTCACACAGATACAGCCACCATCCCATTCCCACATGTGCTCTGCCCTTCTTCTCTCTTGCCACCTGTCTCTGCTCCAGCAATCAATCCCACACTTACCATTGATCTTGGTAATCTCTTTTTTAGTGTTAGCCAACATCTTCCTGAGCTCTTTCCACAAGTATTCCAGCTTTTGGCTCATATCCATCCACACTTGAGTCCCATTTGCTGCATTTCCCAGGTCACCCAAAGGTGTGAATTTGCTGTCCTTATATTGAAGTAAAGGCTCTTCATCCACTGAGCACTGCCCTTCACACCAGGGCTGTCCAGGTGTGGTGCCAGCCTTGACAATGACGTTACAAGTAAGAGAGTTTGCATCTGTGAGAGAAACAAGCAGGTGAGCTACAAAGAGGGAGCAGAAAGTCACAGGACTCATGGTCTACGACACTAGATGACACACAGAATTTCTCTGAAGGGCAAGAAGGCAGGAAGAGAAGCCTCTAGTCAAGAAGTCCACCAGCTTCTGAATCCTTGTTTCTGTGCCATCTTTGACTGTCTTAGGGTGGTAGGACCCTCAGATGCACACTATGTTACACAAAAGACTTATCTCACAAGTACTTTTAGTGACTTATATGAGGTATTAAGAACTAAAATACATTAAGCAGTATCTGTGTTCCTGGGACTGAGATCTACTGAACAAACAGGGAAAGGAGGCATCAGAGAATACATGGTAAATTCTACATGGAGTCTAGGAGTTTAGGAAAGGCCTCCTTGCATAACACTGCCACTTGTCATGGGAGGATGAGGTGCCACCTGTGAGCACAGTACTCACTGTGTTCCCACTGGGCCCCTTCACACAACAATGTTGGGCATCAGATGCCCAATTCTCCCACATTAAACCACACCCCTAACTCATTCTCAAAAAAAAAAAAAAAGATCTCTATCTGTGACCTGCTTAAAGCCCTCAACCTCTCTCCCTGTCCTCGGGCAGTTGTTTCCCAGCACACTTATGGCTGCTGGTCTCTGAGACTTTCCCTACCAGCAACAGAAGACACCACACCCTATGGCTGTTATGTTCTGCAGGCTGGACAAACAATCAGGCAAGATCTAGTGAGACATGGACATATATATTCTCCTGTGTGTTTGTGTGTTTGTGTGTGTGTGTGTGTGTGTGTAGATCTGAAATCTAAGCTAATAATTTTAAAAAGAACTTTTAACAAGTTTTCAATATAATTATACTAAAAATGCAGATTAAAAAAAAACCTCTTTCCCTTCTCACACTTTAAAACTTCTGCTCTGAGATGCGCTGCTGCAGGCTTGGGGACTTTCTTTCCTGTCCCTTTCAACCAGTTTCCTCATCCCTTCTCCTCTTTGCCTCTTCTACCACCTGTTTCTTTTATGTCCGTGGTTTTCCCTAACTCTAATTTCTCCTTCCTACCACTCTTCAGTCTTGAATTTACTCTTTAATGGCTTGGATCCTTTCTCACACAGTACCCACTTCTGGAAAATTGGTGGACATGAACATAAGCCCTTGTGAGAAGAGAACTAACTTTGTGGTTGTAAAGCAAAGGTCACAAACTCAGCTCTTTAAGATGGATCACAGTGAAATGTGTAGTAGGGATTTCTACAAAAAAAATCCAATTAGAAGTTTGGTGAAATGATGCTGTTTTACTATGGCAGGAATAGGGATTTATGAAGATGATGGAAAGAAAGCATCCCTGATATAATAATGTCCAAATATGTAATAATAATAATAATAAAATCTTAGAAGGAAACAATTACAGTCAGACCTCCAGATTTTAGTGAGGAAAATATTTCTAGAACCTCTTACAAGTGTGTCACAGCAGTATTGACTAGACAAGGTCTCTATCTAAAACCCTTGAGACTCACCAAGTAGGCTTGACACTGACTCCAGGGTTCTCCTGCCTCTGCCTTCTTAGTACTGACAGTAAAAGCACACAACATCATGCCTGACTCTATTACAGGAGCTCTTGGGATCAAAACCAAGTCTTCATTGATGGGGGAGAGTCTTCTGTTCTGTGTTAATTTCATTGGTTAAATAAAGAGACTGCCTTGGCCCTTTAATAGGACAGAAAATTAGGTAGGCGGACTAGACAGAACAGAATGCTGGGAGAAAGAAGTCAAGTCAGGCAGTCACCATGATTCTCCTACCCGACACAGAGGCAGGTTAAGATCTTTCCTGGTAAGCCACACCTCGTGGTGCTACACAGATTATTAGAAATGGGTTAAAGCAAGATGTGAAAATTAGCCAATAAGAGGCTGGAACTAAAGGGCCAGGCAGTGTTTAAAAGAATACAGTTTGTGTGTAATTATTTCCGGGTATAAAGCTAGCCGTGCGGGAGCCGGGTGGAATGCAGCCTGCCACCCTTATTACTACACTTCATGATTGTGAAGCAGGCCTGCTACCACTCAGCTCTCTCCCCATGCTTTGGACATGCAGTACTTAATAGTAAACAGCCAGAATTTTCTGGAGACAATGCCCATGTGCTCCAGGAGTGGCTTGCAGGAACCTGGTCAGAGGCTGGTCCATACTGCATGGAACAGAAAGCCCAGAACTTCTAAAGCTGGACGTGAAGGGTGTGTGTAAAGGCTCTTTGAAGTACATGTGCCAAAGGATATGTGATATGAAACACGTCCATGGGGGAAGCATCAGCAACTATTGTTTGACAAGCATGGAAAGGATGCCCAGCGAGAAGGGCACAGGCCCTGGCAGATGCCCAGGATTAAAAACTACACAAGGCCATGGTTGTGGTGGTTTGAATAAGAATGGTTCTCATATGCTCATGTATTTGAACAGTTAATCATCAGGGAATGGCACTTCCTAAGAGGGATTAGGAGTGTGGCCATGTTTGAGTAGACGTAGTAGTCTTATTGGAGGAAGTGTGTCACTGGGGGTGGGTTTTGAAATCTTAGAAAATCAATCTTAAGCCCAGAGTCTCTCTCTTCGTGCTACCTTTGGATCTGGGTGTAGAACTCTAACTGGGTACCAACATACTCCTCATCATGAGGATCATGGACTAAACCTCTGAAAATGCTTTCTTTTATAAGAGTTGCCATGGTCAAGGTGTCTCTTCACAGCAATAGAACACTGAACAAAATCATGTTTCTCCCTTAAGTTGCATTTGGTAGAGGGTTTATCGCAGCAACAGAATAAAACCAGAACAGCACATGCCAGGTCTCCTGGATACTGCAGGGCTCCAGGAATGGCTTCCAGGACCTGGTCAGAGACTAGCCCACACTACAGAACAAAGAACATCTAGACTTGTTCAATCTAGCACTACAAGAATGGGGATCAAGAATCTCAGAGAAGTGCATGTGCCAGAGTGGATGGAACGGCAAACATCTCCAGGGGAAGTGTGCAGAGTCCATGCTGTCTGTGGATGCTGGAGCATCCCTGCTGAGAAGCACAGAGGGAAGGACCAGGGAGAGGGCACCAGCATTGCTGGAGCTCGGGGATGTTGATGGCTCAAGGCTGGGGTGGGATTAGGATAGTGTATTTATAACTTAGAACCCTCTACTATGGCTCAAAAAAGATCCCATAGGGTAGAGTAGTCAGGAGGCAGTAACATTAATGAGTACAGAAGAGACAGCCTGGGTCTTAACTGCTTAAAGTTGGAAAGAGTGGGCTAAGAGGAGGCAAGATTGCTAAATATAGATAGATGATTACCCCACCCAAATGTGGCTGGCTTTTAATAATTAAAGACAAAACAGATGACCAAGAAGTTGAAAGTTGCTGTCCCATGAAAACTCCAGACTCCTGTGCCCATAGTTAAAACTAAACCTTTGGGGCTAGAGAGGTGGTGCAGTGGTTAAGGGCACTAGTTGTTCTTGAAGAGTATCCAGATTTGATTCTCAGCTACCACACGTGGTTGCTCACCACTGGCCATAGCTCCGGTTCCATGAGCTCCAATGCCCTCTTTTGACCTCTAAGGGGACCAGAAACATGTGTTTTAAACATACATAAATGCAGTCAAAACATAAAATAAATCTTAAAAAAAAAACAGTAAAAACTTAACCTCCTCAAAGACAGACTCAGATTGTCTTCCTAGGTCACAGAGATCAGGTCCCAACAAAAGCGATCACTCTGCCCAACAGCAAGTGCAGTCATTCTTTCTGCACCGCTTCATTACTGCCCTGTCACTCAGGGATGAGCCCAGATGTGCTCCTGTGAATGTCTAGTGTGGTTATTTGAATGACCCTATTCTCTGTAGAGCAGGATGCTTAAATACTTGGTCCCCAGTTGGTGGCAGCTGTTTGGGTAGGTTTAGGAGGTATGGCCTGGCTGAAGGAAGTATACCACTGAGGGTGTGGCTTTGAATCCCATTCCCATTTCTTCATGTCTGGATCATGCCTGACTTTAAGATGCAGGCTCTCAGTTGGGCATGGCATCACAGAACTCTCATCCGAGCACTGGAGAGGCAAAGTTAGTCAGATCTAAATGAGTTGAAAGCCAGCCTATTCTACATAGTAATTTCTAGAACAGCTGGAAGTATACAGTGAGACCTTTCAAAAACCAAACCAAACAAAGCAAAAACATAAGGGGGAAAATGAGAAAGTGGGTGGTTGTGGCTACCTTGTCTTGGAAGCATCTATTGTGATTTGTTGGAAAAATACCTTGGGACCATAGTAAAGAATGTTAGAAAACAAATAAGTTCAGGAATGGCAGAGAGCTTGTGAAAATTCCTTGGAAAGACAGTCCTTCAGATCATGGACTGCCTTATGACCAAGGGAGTTAGCTGTCTGAGCCTCTTGGTGGGGTCTGGAACCCTGGCATCTTGCCTATCACCCTGGTTCTCCTGACTCAGTTTAGGTTTTCTGTGAACCTCAGTATGCCCGAGGGCTGGTGGTGTCACCAGGATACCCCCCTGACGTCTTGACTTCACTATTTGTCTTCACCTGGTAACTTTCTTGGTCTTCCCCTGGACATGGTAGTGACAGGGCCTAGGAAAGTGCCCTGTGCAGCGATATGTTTTAGAGATTTCAGGAGCTCCCTTCAGGAGACTGGTACCTCATGATTCAATAGCAGACTCCAACCTCCTTGCCCCTCTTTTGCCTCCCATATGCTACATTCCCAGTACCCCTTCACTTAGACCATGGCAACTCACCGGCTAGCAGCATGGACCACAGACAGATGATCCTTAGAATGGAGGAGCACAGAGCCTGGGTGGAAAGACAGTGCTTGGCGACTGCCTTCTTTGCCATACCCTGAGCAACAGGTTTAATAACTGGAGCTGCAGAGGGAAGAGGATGTGTGCAAAGATTTATGAAGTGCCAGGCACCTGGTATGAATAGTGCATGACAGGCTGACTGGCTGACAGGCTCTCTCTGGACCATGGCCATCCTTCCCTCTGGGAGGCAGAGACTATGATCTGAGTGGTGCAGAGCTGCTGTCCAGTCCCCAGGATCCTAAACCTCCTGGTGCATCTCATGCATTCCCCAGGAGAGCCTGCCCTCTGAGTCACTGGCAAAGTATAATTAAAGTACAACTAGGTGGTTCTGTGGTCTAAGCCTGTCACACCCACAGCAACCTGAGTCAAGCCAGGAGTTCCTTCTAGGAGTCTTTGCTACACACATCTTTAGCTTCAGCCACACCAACAGTCTTTCTCTAAACCACCTCTCGCCTCCACCCCCAATTCTGAGTTCCCCTCTGATCTCCACCTCTCCCTTCTGCACTTCCCACCACTTTTCCTCTTCTTACATCACCATCCCAGACTCCTTTTGGTATAGAAGGGTCTTCCTTCTATGTGTTGCTTTCATTGGTCAAATAAAGAAACTGCCTTGGCTTTTTGATAGGGCAGAATTTAGATAGGTGGAGTAGACAGAACAGAATGCTGGGAGAAAGAAAGCAGAGTCAGGCAGACGCCATGGCTATCTGACCCGAGATGGACGTAGGTTAGAATCTTCCCCGTATGCCACGACATCGTGGTGACATACAGATTATTAGAAATGGCTTAATTAAGATGTGAGGGTTAGCCAATATGAGGCTAGATATAATGGGCCAGGCAGTGTTTAAATGAATACAGTTTCCGTGTAATTGTTTCGGGGTATAAGCTAGCCGGGTGGGATGGAACAAAGGACCCGCGCTCCTGCCCGGTGGCAGGGACGCAGCCTGCTGATCTCACTACTACAGAGTGGCTGCCCAATGTGGTCTACTAATTCCA
>NW_004949247.1:30685-31870 GCF_000317375.1 Microtus ochrogaster | reverse complement strand
TTCTTTTGTTTTCACAGAGGATGAGAACCTATGGATTGCTTCTATCCCAATATGGTATGATAGACCACACCCTCCTGAAAGGTTGCTGTGAACATCCTCAAAAATTACTTCACTCAACTGCCAACTGAGATGAACCTAGCACACAGGTTATACCATGAAAGACCTGATTAACAGCGCCCCCATACAGCAGGAAGAAGTTTGGAGATAAATAACTATGTCCATATTCCCAGATATTGTTTATAAATGTTCTTTTACATTTAAAGGGGAATATGATATACACACTGGTAAATAGGTATGTAACTCATTTAACTCATTACAGTATACACACTAGGAAATAGGCATGTAACTCATTTAAATGTATGTTTTAAATCATAAATTATTCAAAGTAGCCCCGAAATAACGTCTTACTTAGTGAATCAAAATTACATCTTCACAGTGAGAATATTTATTTTATAAATACATATGTATAGTGAATAACTCGTTAGCCTAAAATCACATGAATCAGAGAACAAAATGATCTGCTCATAGAAAAAGCAAATTTAAAGTTTTTTTTTACTTTTTGCAAAATTTTAAGAAAATATTTTTTTGATTTTTCTTGACATTCCAAATTAAGCTACTTGCTATGCCTCCTTAGAGGGGAGTAAATGGCGAAAGATACAGAAGATGGTAATTCCAAATCAAATTTCCTTATCTGAGGTATGCCTAACTCAAATCTCAGAATAAAAGGATTTATCTTTTTAATGTCAGAAAGAAAAAGTGGTAACCACAGGGCTCAAAAACTCCCAGTTCATTGTTCTCTGATTCACAGAACTTTCTATTTCTGATCAGCACTGGTTGCTAACTGGGGTCCTCCAATTACTTCCAAGCCAAAAGGAACTAGGTAGCTACAAGTAAAGGCCAGACTGCTCTCAGCCCTGGGAACTTAAGATGCGAGTAACCGCTAGAGGGCCCCCTCGGCCAGTTTTGCAGGCTCGCTATTTTGCAATACTTGACCTTCCTTCAGTCAGAGCTTTAATAAGAACTTGCGCAAAAATCCACGCGGCCGAGGCAGCCAGTACAAAGTCTCCAGCACTCCCCACATCAATAAAGACATCTCAACCAACCATGTACGAAAACCGAAATGAGAATTCAACACATTCTCTCTCTCTCTCTCTCTCTCTCTCTCTCTCTCTCTCTCTCTCTCTC
>NW_004949247.1:29499-30430 GCF_000317375.1 Microtus ochrogaster | reverse complement strand
ACAGGGGGAGAGGGGGTTATTTCTTGTTTCAGTTTTCCTTAACTTAGAACATTGTTTTTTAAATCTCTTTTTGTTCCAGAGCACTTTGGGTGATGTCAATGAGTGTTTTTTTGGTGGTGGCTCTGAGGTGGCATAGGAATGGGATGCAGGATGGGGAGAGGGAGTAACTTTCAAAAGGCGCCTGAGCAAGTTGCATAAGGAGAGAGACTCCTTTTATTGCGCCCCCCCCCAAAAAAAAGAGAAAAAAATATCAGCAGGAAAAGAGCATAAAAGGAAGCTGGTGACTGCAGGACAGAGAAGGGAAACCTAAGTGAGGTTTACCTTCGTGTTCCCCGTGGAAGGGTGGGGCAAGAGCCCTGACCCATGCGACCTGGCAGTGAGGCTGAATCTCCCACCTTGGCTACCATGGAGTGCGGACAGACCGAAGAGACAGACACCTCTGCCTCGCGCAGGCCTGGAGCAGAGCAAGTCGCCTAGGGGTTCAACTTTCAGGGTTCCGAACCCAGAGCCTTAGCCCCTCCCCCCTTTTATCTTTTTCCCCCCCACGATGTGCTCAAGTTTTCCCTCGAGCGCGTGGGGCCCAGGAGGCTAGCTGGGACCGGACAACAGCCAAAGAGCAAAAGAGCGAGCCAAGGGGTGGAGGGTGCGGACGGGCACAAGGCCCGCAGCTCAAGTGTCACCTGGCTCTCCTGACCTGGCCATTGCAGGCAAGGGCGGCCCGGCCGCCGAGGATGCCTCTCCTCTCCCACCTGCCCGCGTCAGCACCACCACTCCCACCAGCTGCGCAGCAAGCAGAAGAACGCAGCTGGGCAGGCGCAGACGTCCGGCGGGGACCGCGCCCTCCTCCCCGCCGGGACGCAAATGCCAGGCCCGCGTTGCCAGCCGCGCTCCCTTTAAAAGCAAGAGGAAAAAAATAAAAATGTAGCGGAGA
>NW_004949247.1:27186-28619 GCF_000317375.1 Microtus ochrogaster | reverse complement strand
CTTTCCCAGAAGCACAAAGAAGTGAGGGAGAAACCCCTTCCCCTCCCCTGATCTCTTTCCCAAGGCAAGGGTGCTCTTCCTTCACTCTCTAGCTCTCGGAACTTTCATCCTCACCCAGAAAAAAAAAAAAATAATAATGAATGGCTTTGGTACGGGCTGAGGTGCGGATTAATTAGAGATTTGATCCCATCAGTCGCTTCTTACCCCCAAATTTTCTCTTTTCTTTTTCTTCTTCTTCCGCGCGGGCCTGAAGAATGAATGAATGGTCCAGGGGTTCTGGCACAGTGTTCCAGTGAGCTTTCCTTTAAAACGGCAGGCGGGAAGGGGGGGGGGGTGGAGAAGGGGAGGGGAAACTGCACTTGTACCTCCTCCGGTTCCTCCTCCAGCCAGCCTCCGCGGGGATTCCCCTTTTTTACTGTTGAGCCTTTGCTGCAATTGATAGGCTGTGCCTGGAGGGTTAAGCCAGCCCCTTAGGGGGCGGGCTTGCCTCGGGCGAGTGTTTACTCATAAATTGGGCTGCTTCCTGTGTTCCAGGGGAACCTTGGTCCTCTAAGTTTATTTTACAATCTGCCTGCATTTATTTAAGCCGCTACATGTGCCAAGGCTGCCGCCCTCAAACACCGGCTCAGGGGTGTATCCCTTTGCAATCCTTGTCGCTGGGGCTCCCAAGCTGGGTCAAAGAATGGCCCTAACAAATGGGAAAGACTGAGAAGGTTATAGATTTCTTTGTCTGCTTTTGCACTTAACTTTTTTCCTAAGGCAATTCTCAGAACAGCAAATCCACCATGTGCTGGTTAAATGTGTGCATTCACCGTTAAAGAGTGGGTCCTACCACTGAATACATGCCACAGTCAAGAAAAATAAGAAATGAAGTTCTAAGCTTGTACGAAGTTTAATTTGCCCTTTTCGAGACTGGAACAGTACATAATAAAGTCTGAAACTCCTGCGTTCGTTCGGCATCCTAAATGGGATTTCTACTGACAGCTTCAGCGGGTTAGGCTTCTGTTCTAGGGACGCTGGGAGTTCTACCTCAATTTAGAAATCCCTGGTACAGTGCCTAGGCTATAAGATGGGACCTCCAGCTTAATGTCGTCAGGCAAGATGGCTGAGCTCTCCTAAATAGCAAACCCTGCCTTTGTCAGGGCGTCAAATCTGGATCAAGCTAATATTGTATTTCGACATTGAGTTTTCTGCTAAGGGAATGAAAAATGCCTTTGGGGGAGTTTATAATTCTCCTTTTCCACTTAGTTAGGAGCAGACGAAATGATTCAATGTCGCTAAGGTTGCTATGAGTATGTTGATGCCAACAGGAGAGTCTGCTGTGGAGGGAAAGGGGATAAAGCAGTAAGGTGTGATTTCAGAGATGGTGAGGCAAGCCTAGCACTTCTCTGAGGGGAAAGGGAAAGCAGTGGGGAAGTAAAGGAAAGCTCTGC
>NW_004949247.1:0-615 GCF_000317375.1 Microtus ochrogaster | reverse complement strand
GCATTTCAGAAGTAGACCTTCTTTTACACTGCCATTGCCCAGTAGCTAAATGTTGCTAGCATAGATGTGGGTTTCACTAGCTGCTGTCCTTTCTCTGAGCTACACTTAACTTCCAGGGCACAAGTGAACCTATCCTTTTAATAAGCCCTAGAGACAGATGTGCCCACAATTTAATTACTTATGAAATTGCATGTTAATATTTTTGAAAGTTCAGTTAGTGAACTTTTAAAAGGAATCTTACAGTAACTGAATTTAAAAAAAAGAAAAAAAAACAGTGAGAGCACTGTTTTTGGCTTCCCATAACTTATAGTTAGCCTTAAGTTAGCTCTTTCCTTCTCAGTTTAGATCTCCCTTCTCCGCATGTTGAAAGAATACCCGAGTTTACTGCAGTACAGTTCTTAGTGAGATATTTGAAATGTCTGCGCTTCTCAGGTCATTTGAATGGTGGGCCCCTCTTGATTTCAGTCTTGGTTTCTCTGGTGAAAATCTTAGGAGTGTGTTGCCTACTTCCTTAAGAACCCACACTGATGAGTTCTCTTTCCTCCTGTGTCTAAGCAATGCAGTTTGAACCAGGGTTAAACTGATTGTGGGAGCAAGGAAAGTATCACAGTTAAA
>NW_004949246.1:413018-415684 GCF_000317375.1 Microtus ochrogaster | reverse complement strand
GATACACAGAAAAACCCCGTCTCAAAGAAACCAAAAAGAAAAAGTTAAAATCTATGTAAATATGAGCAACTATGTAAGTAAGGTCCTAGAAAGCTGGTGTACTGGCTAGTTTCATGCCAACTGACATAAGCTAGAGTCATCAGAGAGGAGGGAGCCTCAACTGAGAAAAATGTGTACATAAAATTGGTCTGTAGGGCAAATCTGTTGGGCATTAGTGATTGATGTAGAAAGACCCAGCTCAGGAGTGGCCCTACCCACAATGGGACTAACATATGAATTCAGAAAAACTACAGAAAATATAAAAATACGCTTTTTACCTAACAAACATTACATGTTTTCTCTGTGTATTGCTCTAGGGGTATGGAGAGAAATAAGATGGGTCTGTGCTCTTAAATAGGGTTATAGACTAGCAGGGGATTTTGAAAAGATAAATAATTAAGGCCATAAAATAACAACATAATGGTTGTATAATTATGCTTAAAAATCTCTATCAAGGATAAAGGGGTATGATAAAAATATATGCATGTATGAAAATATAATAAACTTCATATAATATATGGAACTAAAATATCTAATTCACACACACACACACACACACACACAGCCTATGTTCTTCCATTCTTTTATGTGGCTAAATCACAAAGAAGAATGGAAAAATAAGGAAACTCAAAAGTTGCTATTTTTCTTTTTATAATCACCTCTCAACCACATTTTATCATCATACTGTATTTCTACCATTCTTTTTTTAAAAATATTTATTTATTTATTATGTATACAATATTCTGTCTGTATGCCTGAAGGCCAGAAGAGGGCGCCAGACCTCTTTACAGATGGTTGTGAGCCACCATGTGGTTGCTGGGAATTGAACTCGGGACCTTTGGAAGAACAGGCAATGCTCTTAACCACTGAGCCATCTCTCCAGCCCCCTGTATTTCTACCATTCTTAAGATCAACAGAAAAGTATTCTTTTCTTTATAACTTACTATCATTCAGCTGCGATAACTAATAATTCTGGAACTCAGCCTCCTATTTGAAGGCTTTCTTCATTCTTTTATTTTAAATAAGGACAAACTAATGCTGCTTCTTTTGAAGCTGGACCCTACATTCCACTAACAGGACAAACTAATGAACTTAAATGGCATTCTATAAATAACAGGCTAGAAACACATTTAACAATAACATTTTAACAATAATTTTAAAATTGTTTAGAAATACACCGAGTGTTAAATGCTAAAGTGTTCACATGAACATACATTTTAGGTTGCAATGCTTCCAGAGAAGAATCTTCTTTAATAAATCCATGACCTTGATTCATACTGACAGCTGTATGAACCTTAGGACAAAATAAGATTAAAGAAATTCACGTTATTCAATAAATTCTGCTAATACAAAACCCAAACTATTTTTTGTGTGCTATTCATAAATAAAACTGATAACTATAAAGGTTCTGAAATTCTCTGTAAGTCAAGGGAAAATTGTACTTTTGGTTTTACATTAATTAATATGGGTAAAAATTAGCACCCTAATGATTAAACAGAACATTAAATTTACCAAAATAACTTTTAGTTACAATTCTAAAGGAAATTATTGCAACAACACTGTAAAATTTGCTATTAAACTATACAATGAATGATATCTTTACTGTATTCAAAAGTGCAAAATACTATCTAGTATAAACTCTAACAACATTATTGGCTATAAAACAAATATTGAATAAATGAAGAATTATGCCCATTTTCTGGAGATAGACTTAAAATCCTAAAGCTATCCAAATATAAAAAGTAGTCAAGCCTGGTAGCACTGGCCTGTATCCCCAGCTACAGGGGGCTAAAACAGAGGGATCTCAAGTTCAAGAACAGCAATGGGTAACTTAGCAAGACTCTGTTTTTTAAAAATCCTAAAAAAAGATAAATCAAAATGAGCAAAATACCAGTAAGACAAAAATTGCCCAAACAAAGCAAAATGAAGCAATAAATCTATAAAAATACCATTGAGACCTTTTGTACAACTACTCCTAGGAATGGGACTCACCCTGGAGTGTAGTTAATATATCCAGTCAGACTTCATTGGAAGAAACTGATTTTTCCTTTGCCAGCAGGTATCAGCTACATAAAGCGTCTTGGTTAGGGGTGGGAGCCTGTGTTCTCTTTCCTCTGGCTTACATCTTTTTGCCCGTTCTGCCATTGTTCCCTGAACCTGGGAGATGTGTCATTTGTGGCCGGGCACTCAACAGTCATGTATTATCAGTGTTTTGACCAGTTATGAGTCTCTGCAGTAACTACTGACCACCAAAAAGAGAAGCTACTCTGACCAAAGCTGATAGCTGCATTAATCTATGGGCAAAAACACAGCTGTTTGGAAGGCACATCATGTCTGTTTAGCAAATCAACAGCAGAAGATTCCCCATTAAAGACTTCCTTCCCCAGTGATGGCTTTTTGACCAGATTTACAGTACCACGTGTGAATTCCCTTTTGTGCAGCAGACATCAGATCTAATCAGAAAGCCATCGACTACCCATAACAGACTGGCCACTATTAAACCAGTGGGTTCATCTTGCCTGGATGATGGATTGAACTCACGGTCTAAAGTTGAGTAAGACTACTGATGACAGTCAGCCTTAGCAAGTCCCATCGCCAACTCCTGGCACGATGAGAGTTAGCCAGCA
>NW_004949246.1:410997-412223 GCF_000317375.1 Microtus ochrogaster | reverse complement strand
AATCTTTTGGGTATATGCCCAGGGACAGAATACCTGGCTCATATGAAAATTATATTTTTAGTTTTCTGAGAAACTTTCACAGTGTTTCCCATAATGGAGCCTGGTTTCACTGCATCCTATTAGATTTTGGTGTGTTGTATATTCACTTTTATTCAGTTCTAGAAATGGTTAGTGACTAACCCATCATTTAACAAACTTTTTATTTCTAGCTTTATTCTGTTGTGGTCAGACAGACTATAAGAGACTATTTCAGTTATCTTCTATTTGGTGAAACTTTGTGTCTCACTAAAATGTGTGTAAAATGTGTGATCTGTTCTATAGAAACTTCCACAGGATACTTAGAAGAATGTCTAGTCTGTGGTTTTTACATAATCTATTTGATCTATATATAATATCATTTAACTCTGATGTTTAGTTTTCAGTAGAATAATATCATGGTGAGAGTCACCCGTTATTATTGTGTTAATAATAATTACATGTTAAAGTTAATTTGTAACTTTGTATCTAGTATTTATGAACTTTGGTGCATGTATACTTAGAATTCTTGCATTTTCATGATTGCTCTTTTAATCAGCAGGAATTTACTTTATCTGTTCTGACTAGTTTCATTTTGAAGTCTATTTTGTTATAAGTTAGAGATGCCTATTTGTTTCCTAGTTTCATTTGTTTGAAATACTTTTTTCAATAAAACAGTTTATCTTCAGATGTGTATCTTGGAGGAAGAAAATAGACCTCGTTGTTTAATCGAATCTGCTAATATGTGTCATTTGATAGAGGAATGAGGGCATTAATGCATAGGGTTATTATTGAAAGGTATAAAATTGACCTAGGTCAGAGCAGGCCTGAGGCAGTGAACTCCACAGGAGCAGGACTGATCCAGCAACCTGGGCTGGAGTGGGCTTGGGATAGTGAACTTCACAGGACCAGGAGCAGATCCAGACCAGGGACATTTACAGAAACAGATCTAAGCTGGCAAACTAGACCAGAGCAGTCCTGAGACAGCAAACACCGGGAGTGCTGAGAGACCTCCAGGAACACAGAGTGACCAACAGGGTAACTAGAACCATGGCACTGACTGTACCACAAGGAACAACCATCTGAGCCTCGGATCCACTGGCACCTAGAAGATCAATCACCAGAATCACAGACAGCCCCAATTACACCAATTAGAGGAAAAGATGAGTAGACAAGGTAAGAACACATGCAACACCACAAAGAGCAACACG
>NW_004949246.1:406072-408012 GCF_000317375.1 Microtus ochrogaster | reverse complement strand
AAAAAAAAAATCTTAATCTCTGGTTAATTGTGAAATTCTATCTCTACTTAATCTTCCTTAAGCTTATCATTTCCTAGTAAGAGGTTACTGTAACCAGAAACAGATGTGATAAAGGACATTTCTTTTAGAAAATATGAGAAAATATTAAATACAATGATGCAAGATTTCAGTTAAAACTGTATAAAGAATCCTAACTTAAAACGCAGGTATTTAATAATACATATTATTAAATAAATGCACATGTGCATATATACGTATATGACTATTTTGCCTGCATGTATATCTACATACCATGTTCATATCTGGGATCTGCCATATGGAGATCAGAAGCGGAAGTTAGATCCCCTGAAACTGGAGTTACAGATAGTTGTGAGCCACCATGTGAGTGCTAGGAATTGAACCTCCGTCTTCTGCAAGAACAGGTACTCTAAATGGCTGAGCCATCTCTCCAAGCCCTGCCACTCTTCTCTCTTAAATTTTGTTACTTTTGTTGCATATAAATGAAAAAGTGACCTTTATTAGTAGTGTACACTAAATATGCAAAGCACTGGTGTTACTGGGACGTCTCATACGTGCACATTATGTACCTTGCTCATACTCACTCATGCACACCCCCAGCTCTTCCCAGCTTCCCCCTCTCTGGCCTCTTCCTTCTCCCAGATAGTCATTTATCTGCTTTTATGTCTTTTTTCTCCCCACTTGATTACAAACAAGTCAACTTTAACATGTTTCTTCTATGAGTCTCATCCCAGTGATGTATATAAAAAGGCTTTTCTGTCCAAGACAACAAATTACTTAATTACTTAAAATTTCTTAATTTACTTTTTTTTGAGACAGGGTTTCACTATATAGCTCTGAATATCCTAAACTCACTATAGACTCGCCTGACCTTAAACTCACAAGAGGCCTGCCTCTGTCTCCAGATTGCTGGATTAAAGACATGCATGGACCACCACAACCAACTACATCTGAAATTTTTTATAGTGATATTTCTAATCATATGGCAGTTTAATAATATATACTAATTATCTCTTTATTTGGATGGTGATTTACCTTTCCCTTGAACTAACCTATTTTGAAAGTAGTTTAAAGGTCAAGAAAGTGGCAATATTTCTAGGGTGCTATTTATATGATCCTATCACAGTACAGAATCTGTCATTTTGCTGTATAAAATTATATAGAGGTTATTATCAATAACTATTACCAATCAAAAGTGGGTATGGGTAATAGGAAAAAACCATACAACTAGGAAAAACAAATGTAAGCCAATATTGAACTAAATTCAGAAGAACAAAATGTCAATTATAAATGGAATAGTTTCTGGTTTAAATTTTAAGTAAACAGCACTTGATTTCCATGCAAATATAACTTTATCTTTGAATTTATAAATTATCTTTGAATACAAGTATTAAAAAAAACTCAATATTTAGAGCACAGATACCATTCCAAAGTGATAAACCACATTTCTTAAATTCAGATTGTTGACTAAATTTGGAGTAGATTTTTTTTTATTCTCCCTATATATTATTCCAATAAGTCTTAGGTACCAACACAAAACGAATGGCTATCAGTTTCAGGAAGACTTCCCAGAGATCTAAATAGGGACAATCCAGCAAATCTCAAAATACTGAATATAAACCTTATTACTGTGTCTTAAGGATGGGGATACAGAGGAAAGGATGAGACAGTTCATATCCCTCCCAAAGTAACAATAAAACTAGTCCAAATGTTTCAACCCTAAAAATAAAGCCATTATTTGTAAATACATTCTAGATACTATGTTATTCAAAATCCTAAGAATAAGACACAGATTACTTGGGACAAGGGCAGAGATGGTCTCAGGTGCCTTCTCCTTTCCTTTCCCTTCATGTACATTTCCTCCATCACAAGACTGAATCTGTCAAAATCTACCACCATAATCATGGGAGATGAGGGACTCT
>NW_004949246.1:383240-383836 GCF_000317375.1 Microtus ochrogaster | reverse complement strand
AAAAAACAAAACCAACCAAACTACAAGGACACAATAATTTTAACAGTGTCGAGAATTTTAATTTATCCTTTATATATTTTTGTAATATATAAAATCTCAAAGTACATATATGAGCAAATGCAAGTGCGTACACATATACATACACACACAAAGAGGTATGGAGAGAGGGAGGGAGAGACAGAGGAAGGAGAGATTAATTTCGTAATAGCATTTCACCTTTGGTTTGGTTTTATCTTTAATATAACTTTGTGTTTGCCATTTTTACTAAGGTAGCAGGTAGTAAGTAACATTATCGTAAACATGCAGCATGCACCTAGTGCTAGTTTAATGTTGTTGTTATACTTAGGTGCTGTGTTTCTCTGGGCCACCAGATGGTAGGCGGTAGGGAGAACATACCAACCAATATGCCACGGTCTCGAAATGCACCAGATAGCACTGGACTCATAACATCTGCACTTGCTACTTTGTCTCTGGAGGGGCGTGATATGAAAAGCACGAAATTTCTCAACAGAAGAAGTACAAATGGCCAAAAGACACTTAAGGTCATGCTCAACCTCCTTAGCAATCAGGGAAATGCAAATCAAAACAACTTTGAG
>NW_004949246.1:378710-381820 GCF_000317375.1 Microtus ochrogaster | reverse complement strand
AAAAAAAAGAAAAGAAAAAAATCATGAAATTCTCAAAGTAATAATAATAATAAAAGTACAGGCTATTTTCCATATATATCCCAGAAAATGTAGAATACCCAGCTCTTTTCAGAAATGATTGGCCTTTATTTCTTAAAAACTAAAAGGTGGTGGGATGGGAAGAAGCTTTGGAAGGCCCTCTCCTGGTCATCTTTTTGTTTAGAGTGGTGAAGCCAAAGCTAAGAACTACTCTGACTTTACTGGGCTGAGTAAGAGCCCTAGCTATTCTGATTTCCAAACTCTGCAATCACTTTTCTTTCTTCCTTTTTAATTTTTATTTTATTTATACATTTTTTTTTTATTTTCAGAAGACTCCATTTAGGGAATGAAAACAGATGAAATATGGGGCCAGTGAACAGATATCATAGCAGCCTTGGGGAAGTTAGGAGGCTTTTCTTACATCTCTCGCTTTTATGATGTGTTAGTGAAGAGAACCAGGGTTCTATTACCTCTCCTTAAGACACTGGTCCTTATGTTGAGCTCAGAGATCTAACCAAAACCTGGGGAAGTGACTCTACAAGGCCCAAGGACATACCTGTGAGCCATTCTGGTGGGGGCAGCAAAGTCTTGGTGTCCACTAGGCTCTTTCTCATATCCCTGCAGAACTCTAACATGGTGGTCACCCTTGTCCCTTCTGCAGCTCCTTCTCTGAGGGAAAACCTCTGTTTATCACCATCAGGGTAAATGGGTGTAAACAATAAGTAGGAATCACAAGAACACCTCAAGCTTGAACTTGGCCAGCAGAGAGTGACTCCTCTTTCTAGATGTTGGTGTGCTTAAGAATCCATGTTACCCATGCTTGCAACCCTGAGGTTCTGCCTCTATGGCTGGGAGCAAATCTCCAGTGTGTGCGCTTTAATAGCTGTTCTGGTGGTTGATGCCACTGGCCCGTGTTGTGCACTGAAAAGCTTTGCCTTACAGAGTGGAGATTTTATCTCTTTACCCTTCTGTAGCCCCTCCATTTCAAAGCATCCACTACTGCTGACTGCCTCAGCTTTTCTGGGTGACTGGGTTTATTTACAGTGAGTTAACATTAATTATCTCAAAAGGGCAGAGTCTATCCAAGCCCAGGCCATGAGCCTTCTCTGTTATGATGTGAATGAAGAAAGGTGTGTTTGGGGTTGACCTTTTCCCCCTATTGTTTAAAAAATTTAAATTTATTTTTTTTATCAATAAGTAAGAAATAAAAGTTGTATATATTAAGAATATGGACTGCTTCACGAACCTGCCTGTCAACCTGTTCAGGAGTCATGATCTTTATTGTTCTAGTTTTAGTATATGTGTTGCTGAAGCAAGCGTTAGAGTAGACTTTCAGTAGTAAATAGCCTATTGTCTGAAACTTTTCTCCGTAAGGCTTTCGCACTGTTCTTCTTGGTTGCACACCACTTGAGTGCCAGGCATTCCTACCAGAGGGTGTGACTCTGATTGTAAGCACCCACACCTGCAGAGGCCGCGCACACCTGCTGCTTCTCCTACCTGCCCTTCTCTGTGGAGGGAAGACTTCATCATCACAAAAGAATAAAAACTCACCGCTCTGTTCTCATTCTGTCTCCTGGTTTCCTTGGCTGCTAGTTTTGTTGCTAA
This sequence comes from Microtus ochrogaster, assembly GCF_000317375.1. Classification (NCBI taxonomy): domain Eukaryota; kingdom Metazoa; phylum Chordata; class Mammalia; order Rodentia; family Cricetidae; genus Microtus; species Microtus ochrogaster. Next base: position 380,197 of record NW_004949246.1, on the reverse strand, counting down.
GGCCATCCTGATCTCCCAATCTCTATTTAGATATCATTAAATTTGTCTCACCAATCCTGGCTACCATCCTGACATCAACTGTGATTATAACTTCAAAGAGAAAATGAAGGCATGATAGATTTCTTCAGACTTGTCATCCTGAATCAACTCTACACTCACTTTCTCCCTCCTACATTCTTTCCTATCCTCAACCTTCCAGGGAAATCTCTCAGTTTTACTCTGTAAGCAAATCATCTGCTTCCAGCCCTTCATAATTATTTCCCAAGTCTCTTCAGGAATACAGGACAGCAATCACCTGACCCATCACAGCTGATTAAGTTAAGACTCTTCCCCCTGCTACATGACCAGAGGACTCCCTCTTCAGTTGACTCAGATCACCCCTTCCAAGAAAGACTTCAGCAGAAAACAGCAATAACACTTCTGTCCTGCATTTTTATATCTTCTCAACACATGAGTGACAAAGATGCCCCCTTGCCATGAATAAACATGGTCCTGCCTAAGGTCTGACCAAACCTCTTTTTCTACCTCCTATTTGTCTCTCTGGAGCTACCTTTCAATAATCTAACAGACCTCACCATGACTCATCCTGAGATTCCTTTCCATGGTGCAAGTCAAGGTCCCCGCAGAGTAGCTCCAGCTCGGGCTCTGAGGTACAGCTGGCAACATCAAGTCGTATTCCCTCCTGACTGGGCACAGCGGAGGGTGCCCACAACGTGGCGTAGCGGGACCAAGCCCATCTATCCGATAAGGCTTCTAGAGACAAACCCTGGGGCCTGTCCTTTAGAAATCATTGCTTCTATTTTTATTCCTCTCTTATCTTCGAATTTTGGTTAGCTAGCAAGTCACAAATGTCCTTCTGGAATTCCTTATGGACTGTTTTCACTGGTCTTCCCTCTGTCACCCAGTCCTCTACTTCATCTTCCTGTACTCCTCCCTGTACTCCCTGTGTGTCCTTCCTAGGAGTCACCTCCCCACTTTCATGTCACTTGTGTTCTAGTACCTGTCCTTAAAGCCTGATGGTCTCCTTTCTTGTTTCATTTCCCCACTCATTCTCACATAAACACACACACACACACACACACACACACACACTTCTGTGTAGTACACACACACACACACACACACACACACATATATATATATACACATACATATACATACATATATATGAGAGAGGACATGTGGTGTTCGTCTTCCAGAGCCTAGGTTATCACACTAAACAATATTTCCCAATTTTAGCTATCTTCCCACAAATGTTTATTTTTTAAGGTTAAATATAATTCTGTTGAGTGTATGTACCACATTTGTGCTTCTGGTCATCTCTTGATGGCCATCCAGGCCGATTCCACCGCCTTGCTGTTATGAAGGCGGCAGCAAGAAACATGGTGTGTGATCATCACTGTAGTAGGATCTAGGCCCGCCCCTTCTCTTTGTATCATCACTGTAGTAGGATCTAGGCCCGCCCCTTCTCTTTGTATCATCACTGT
>NW_004949246.1:377858-378610 GCF_000317375.1 Microtus ochrogaster | reverse complement strand
CTTCTCTTTGTATCATCACTGTAGTAGGATCTAGGCCCGCCCCTTCTCTTTGTATCATCACTGTAGTAGGATCTAGGCCCGCCCCTTCTCTTTGTGTCTGTTGCTAGCAGCCCTTTTCTGACAGTCTTTCACTCGCCTCTTCTTATGTGAGGTGACTTTCTGTGCATCTTTGCTATGGCCTTTGATGCGCTGATGAGAATTTCCTTCTTGCAGGGTCTTTATTTCTGTCTCTGTTGGGCTTAGTGAGCAGACGCTGTACCCTCCCCAGTGACAACCAGGTGGTTTGCTGGGCTCAGGCCATGAGTTTCTGCCTAGAACTCTACTGTGGCCTTTGACCTTTCAGCTTGCCCCTGAAACACTACCACTTTGTGCCTGACAGGAAGTCTCCCTGATCACTCAGGAGACACTGTACCTCTTGCTGCTTGCACCACATCCTGTCCTTGATTGATAGCTTCCTGGTAAATATGGCTTTTCTTTCCAAAGCTTCATTTCTCCTCTGGAGTGGCCAGCACCCTGGCAAGCATGGGGCGGTATGCCTCGGCAGGCACTTGCTTTGTTTAAAGGATGAATTTGAAGACAAACTGTTATCATTCATAAAAGGTGGTAACCCGAAGCCGGTACCACGAGGGGCAGCGTTGGGCCACCTGAGGCCTTGGCGGGCGGGTCCCCTTGGCGGGTGAGAGACAGACAGATAGCCATGCAGAGAGAGCTGGGGTATAGAGTTTACTTATTAGTAAGTTACAGAGAAGAGA
>NW_004949246.1:375190-377370 GCF_000317375.1 Microtus ochrogaster | reverse complement strand
GAGGGAAATGGGAGGCGGCGGTGGGGAGGAGGCAGAAATCCTTAATAAATAAATAAATTTAAAAAAAACAGCCATCACACAAAGAAATCCCAGTAAATTCTAGAGCTGAGATGCTGTGCTCTGCAGTAACTCCTTTATCTTCACAATGACTAGTGTGTGTGTTTGGGGGGGTATATTCATTTTAAACAAGTAGGCTTTCCTGTTACATTTCCATTAGAATCTCTGCACTAAGACATGTCAGTGGGACATATGTATCAATATATGCCCTAATATGTCAGTGTGATGATTAGCAAGTAGGAATGGGGCCCTAAGAGAAAGGAGCCTGTTGAGAGATCTGGTCTGAAGTAGGAAAAGTAAGTAGCATCTAAGAAACAACAAAGTCAAAACAGAAACAAACTGCAGAGCAGGTCAAGCCCAGCTGGCAGCAGTTCTGCAGAGCGGTTCAGAGAAAACAAGGGGCAGTTTGCTCTCCCTTTTCATTGTAAAGGAATAATTTTTTTTAAAGGGTAAGATCATATAAAGTAAACAAGTGTTAAAGGCTTTATTTAAGCTTGTAATTTGGGGAGGGAACTAGGCACTTATAGTTGTTCTAACTGGTTCAAAGGAGCCTGGAAGCCCAAGCTTATCTAGAATGCAGGAATGTCACTGATCATGCAGAGGAGGCAGAACTGGCTTTTCCAGGGAGGGGAGTCTTTCCCCAGGACTGGGTCACTGCAGATCTACAGACAAAAACTGCTTTGCAAGGCTATTGTTCTTACACCCTGTTCTAAAACAGAACCCTTTTGTAGCCCTATCCCCAAGTTTTATTCACTGAGCTACTGACCTCTAGAGCTCAGTTTCCTTGATGTGAAGCAAGTTTGATGAGGTTGATGGGGCCTATTGTAGGCATTAGATAGTTAATAACAAATATTGCCAGGTGGTGGTGGAGCACACCTTTAATCCCAGCACTCAGGAGGCAGAGGCAGGTGAATCTCTGAGTTTGAGGCCACTCTGGATCCCAGAGCGAGTTTCAGGACATCCAGGGCTACACAGCGAAACCCTGTCTTGAAAAGCACAACAAAAAATATTGATTTCAGTCATTGTCCTTTATTTGTTGTTGTTGTTGTTTATTATTATATTTATTATAGTTTGCAGTGCTGGGCAATAGAAACCAGGGCTCTAAACATGACAGTGAAATGTTCTACCACTGAACTATATCCTTGAGCATTTTTTAAAATAGTGAAATAGTGAAAAAAATTAGAGAAGGAAGGAATACATTGCTTACATCGATCCTACACTGGTTGTAGGTAAAGGGTGGGGTGAGGCACAACAAGGCAGTGGACAGAAGGGCCACAAGGAGACATCATCCTTGCTTCTGGATTGGCTGTGTTTGTCAACGGGGTACAGAAGCACCAAGAGAAGGAATTGAGTTAAGACTTTAACACGCATTATAGACTGTGCATTGGTTTTTTGACAGCAGCCGGTAGTTTGGTAACAGACCGACCTCCCATTTCTCATCCGCTCTAGCCTAAATTTAGGACATCTTAGAAATGTTATCGTTGGCATTCCCTGGGGATGGACCCTGCACCCTCTGTGGATAAAGGGAGACTACTGTGCTTGCCTCAGTGTCTTCTTTTCCCTTCATCTTGATCATAATGTGATCAGTTAGGATGATTTTGGTAGCCTTTTGTGGGCTGAGTTGAAACATCTACAGGTGATCTCCATTATAAAATCCTTATTGGAATCAATTTGATCAGTTGTAGCCTTGCCCCCACCAGGTGACTCCCATGTTGGCCCCATACCTTTCACCACCAGCCTAGGCTGAGCCCAGAGCTATCTTGAGAAACTCACTGAGTCCCTAGTCCATCAAGATCCAGAGATCATAATACATCACCTGGATGGGACCCACCTTGATGAGTCAGCTTCATTAGCCTGTTTTTATGGAAGTCCAACCCATCACACTATCTTAGAGACCTTAGGCTAAGACGCTTCCTGTTCCTCTAGCTCAGAGAGTCTGGTTTCTTTTCTCCCAGGGCTTTGCTCATCTGTCCCTATCCAGAATTCTCTCTGCTCCTGACAAGTGACTACTTCTCATTTTCCTCTTCAGAAATACCCTACCCCATCCCAACAGTCTTGTGGTGTCATTTTAATTTCAAACCTTTATTTCAGATTACTTTCTTTCTTTCCTTTTTTTTTTTTTT
>NW_004949246.1:359426-375064 GCF_000317375.1 Microtus ochrogaster | reverse complement strand
CCAGAGCCGCAGCTTTCTCTCTGTCTCTCTCTGCGATTCCCTCCCTCCCTCTGCGTGTGTGGTGGGGGTTGGGGACATTTCCTTTTCCAGTCTGGAGTCTGCGTCTCACAACACTGGGCAAGTGCTCTACCACTGAGCTACACCCCCAGTTCTGTTCTGTGTTCACCTTTGCTACGGGAAGGTAAAGCCTCTCTTGAGCCAGGCTTGATGGGTAGTACAGGTTTAATCACAACTATTTGGGAGGCTAAGGTGGAGGGATGCCAAGTTCAAAACCTTTCTAGACTACCAGGTGAGTTCAAGGCTAGCCTAGGCAACTTGGCACAATTGTGCCTCAAAATAAATAAAGAAAGAAAGAAAAGATAGGGCTAGGTATGTAGCTTTTAGTATAACTTATATTTGATACTTGCCAGAGCTTTCACATCGTAATAGGCAAGATATATATATTGTTTATCATTGCCAGCGGTACTATGCATTGGTACGATTTATCTAAGTATAAATTTGGCAATGTGCTTCAAGAACTTTTGCAGTGCTTTGGGGGAGATAGCTACGCCAGCAGAGTGCTTTCCTGGCAAGCACGAGGCTCTGAGTTTGGCCCTCAAACCTATTTAAAAATGCCAGGCATGGGGCCGTCACACGTGCTTGTAATCTCTGTTTGGCGGGGTGGAGACAGGTAAATATCCAGGGAAGGAAGATTTCCTTTCTGGTGAAGGAAGCTCATTACTAGCTTGTTGGTGAGCTCCAGCCCTGTGACAGGGCCTACCTCAAAGAGAATGGGTGGATTCCAGACAATGACACTGAAATAGTCCCCAGGCTTCCACATACATGTGCACATAAGTACCTGCACACAGACACACACACACAGACACACACACACACACACACACACACATACTGAAACTAAGAAAAAAAATTAATGCTTTTAATTCCCTAATTTAATTTAATTTAGTTTTGTTTTGAGACAGGGGTTCTCTGAAGCTTTGGAGCATGTCCTGGAACTAGCTCTTGTAGGCCAGGCTGGCCTCGAAATCACAGAGATTCATCTGCCTCTGCCTCCCAAGTGGTGGGATTAAAGGTATGTGTCACCACCTCCTGGATCCTAATTTAATTTTTGAGAAATACATAAAAAATTAATCAGAGATACTGCCAAGAGATTTAAAGACAAGATGCAGACTTTTAAAGAAAAAGGACAGAAATAAATGAACATCTACTTCAAATTTAAATACTTTCCCTCTTGATCCTACCACGTTAAATATTAGGCTTTGTATCACAGAGCTTGCTGTTTCCTACCAGCCCTTGCAGAGCTGAGAGTTGCCAGTCTTTCAGCCACACGCACTCAGGTGGTCTGGCAGAAAACAGAGGAAGACAGGTGACACTTAGACAGCTTGAGCTGCCTTTCAGGGCTAGGATGAGGTCTTCCTCACCCTGTCCATAACCCTGGAGAGGGTTTCTAGTTCACTGAATTACTGACAGAGATTAACTCTGTAATAACTGCTACTGTAACTAAAAATTAAAAACCACGAGGAAGGCAACATTGTTGTAGCTTGACGCACAATACATAATGGACATTTCAATCTATTTATATAAACCTCAGTGATGAGCCCTGTGCTCAAATTCCTTTCCAGGGAGGGATACATAGCAATTTCTACCCCTCCTCTTAAGGTTACAGTGGCAAACTTAAGTATGATTCCACCCGAGTTCATTCCAAGGAACCAATGGTTTTATTGGGCTTCCTTATAGGTCATAGATAGGGGGTTAGCTACAGGAGTGTGGTCGCACTCGAAAGTCCTTACTCAACAGGAATGATGCCTGGCTCACAGTCACATAGATGGAAATCCATAATCTTCCCTGGCCCATATACTCTAGTCCTCCTGCTGAGCCCACAAGCCTCCATGCAATTAGAGTTGCAGGTGCGGATGGTAGGGAACAGCTGGGTGCTTTGGGGAGGGTCCTGTGACCCTCCCTGCCCCTCTGTGAGGGGACGTAAACAGTCAACAAGTCCAGCTGGCATGATCTTAGCAACCTGCACATCTGAAACTCCTGAAGAAGGGGCTATTGGGTTCAGAGGACAGTCACAAACAGTAGCCCTTACTTCTTTCAAGTTCCTAAGTGTGTCCCCTGAGCACACATGGCCCTAGGTTTCCGATTGTCTTTTCCAGAGCTGTGGCCCACAGCCAGCAGCAAGAGCAGCAGATACCGCACCCCGCTGGAAGTGAGCACCATCAGTTCCATCATATTAGCATGTGATAGAGAGGTTGGGAAACCAGCTCTCTCTAACGTGCTGCTGAGAAAGGAATCCTGATGGAGGGACGGTGATGAAAGAGTTCAGAGGGAAAGCTCCACACTCCCAGATTGTCCATGGGCAAATGAGAGCAAGAACAAAACCACTGTGAGTGCCAAAGTTACATCTTGAGTTTTAGTTACTATACCTAAGAGCCATGAAACCAAAAAATGCCTCTAATCTGCCAGCCCCTTGCCCAAAGCTGATGTTTATGGGAGATGACAAGACACATGTTGTCACTCCTAAACAAGCTTGTTTGACCCAGCTGCACCAGATGTGCTTGATCATGTGGGCCCGAGGTTCACAGGCAGGAAACGCACCAGGATGTATGCTTGCCCCTGATAGGACCTGATGGAAAATACTCAGTCCACTGCAAAACTTGACTCAGGGCCATTTTTTTCTTCTTCTGGGAAACCAGAGATGGACCTGGCCAGAGTCAAGCTACCTGGCCAGTATTTAATTAAAGCTTGCTTCAAATTTGACTTTAAACTATGGTAGTGGTTTTAGGGATTAACACCGCCCACCCAACCCAACAAATGCAACCAACAACAAATCCAAAATCGAAATGGAAATCACATTTTATCTTCTTGTGTCCTGTGTGCTGCATTCTGGAAACACCCTCGAATTACAATACCACAATGACACTGTGCTTTATAAAATGTCTTTTACTTAAGAACAAGGTATCACTGGGTCTTTCAACATAGTTATACATCTCACACATAAACACACCTAACAGTTACAACACAAAAACACGACTGACATAAAATGATCACTGGCGAGTGCATGGCAATGTTTTACCAGAAATAAATATCACTATTTAAGTCACAGGTACCCTCTGCTGATTTTATATTCCAGTAAGCCAAAAGTGTGTTGGGTAGATTTAGGAGGGTTTGTTAGGCCTCTATGAGGTTAAAAAAGTGAGGCCTAAGAAAAGTGGTGGTGGTGCACGCCTTTAATCCCAGCACTCAGGAGGCAGAGGCAGGTGAATCTCTGAGTTCGAGACCAGCCTGGTCTAGATAGTGAGTTCCAGGATAACCAGGGCTACACAGAGAAACCCTGTCTCAAACAACAACAACAACAAAAAAGAAAGACAAAAAAAGTGAGACTTGAGGAATCATATCCTAGCCTAAGGCAGATCCAGCACACACCTTGACCATACAAAGTTATTTAACACAGTGAGTCTTATATACATATAAATACATTCTTCCCTGTGCTGCTATCTGAATTTCACATAATTTAAAATAAGGAGGCAGACATAGAGACAAAAATTCTATATAAACAGTTAAATCTCAGCTTTAAAATACAAAACATAATGTATGCTTCATACAGTTTTCTGTAGGAAAGTCCCTCTTGTATGGGATTTGACAGCATTCACATTGTGCAGAAGCCTCCTAGGGAGTAGCCAGACATGAAGAAGAACATCTCTGACATGCCTCTGGGAGATCAGTGAGGGACATGATCTCAATAATACATGTTCTTATCCCACCAGCCTGTGGAGGTAGAGAAGGGTAAATCAGAAATAGCCTGTGGGAGGTGGTGTACAAGCTGATACAAGCATCATCAGTCATGGGGGTACACTTCATTGACCAGGGGCTTGCCCTGCACAGCTGGTCTGGTTTCCAGCTCAGCAAAACAAAAATGTAATTCATTTTCCTCAATACTCACTTCCAGGGTAGAGCCTGATGAAGAGTTTTCGCATCTCGTCATACACCCAAATCAAAATGGCATGCGGCACAGCCACAAACCAGTATTGAGCCCTGCAAACAAAAGGAGGAAAGTGAGCCCTGGCTTGTCTAGGAGATAATCCAGATCCTGGCCAATAGCAGATGCAGGGGCGGGGGCTTTCTCTTAATTTTCCTTGCCTCACTGGAAATAGCAAATATGTTACATCACACAAGACAGGTCTTACTTAACCCAAGATGAGACTGCTAAAAGCAGCATTGGCCTTTGAGGATCCCTGAGAGTGGTGATGGTCCAGTTAGGCCTGGAGAATGCTTTTTTTTCCCTTTGGGAAATAGGAAGGTTAAGGGATGGGTTCCCATAGCTTGGGGGTCGATTTAATCTCTTTGGGAAGATTGGAGAAAGAGCCCATGGGAACCCTTGCGTTTATTCAGATTGTGATAGCTCAAAGCAGAAGCTGGCATCCTATGTAATCCCACTGAAGGGCAACTGACCTGAGCATGGTGAAACTCAGGGCTGTGACACTCCCAAGACCGTAGGACAGTATCAGTGCCACAATGATCTGCGAGGCGATCCCCACCCAGATGACTTTATTTCTGGAAAACACACGGAAGCAAACAGATGTGGAATTTCCATGTGTCTATGGTCATGTACCCAGAAGACTGTGCCACAGTTAGGTTAGACATGGAGGTACCTGAAGAGCCCCTGCTGGAAGATAGAATTCCTCCGGGTTTTCCTGATGATCAGATCTGCAATTTGTTGCATCATGATGGCAACAAAGAAAGCCGTGTAACCTGTGTATTCTAGGTATTTTCTCTGATACCTTGTCTGTCAAGAGGTAGAGACGGATGAGAACATGAAAACTCTCCCAGAGGAAAACTGAAATCTGACCCTCTTTCCCCACTTCACCCAGATTCAGCGTAGACTGTCTCCTTGTGTTCAGAGAGACATTCTCTTTAAATAGACGGTAAGGGAAAGATATTAGCTTATGCTACCCCATTGTGGGAGTTGGCTTGGTTATGCTTCCACACCGACTGCCGAACTAATGCAAAGTGAGTTTGAGAGACGAGGTGTCTTCCCCAAAGACCCCATTGTCCCCAGAGGTCTTCCAGACTTATTAACTGAGTAGCATCCAAGGCTGTCTCATCAAGACCATTCAGGGGAGTGGGGGTTCAATGATAGGATGGGTGGGCAGTGAGAAGAGAGGAGGGCCAGGTGGTGGAAGGACTCTTGACTCACCCATTCCTGCCCGTAGCTATCTTCCAAGTCATTTATATCATCTGTTTCCCATGCTACCCTCAGGTTGATGAGAGAGGTGGGCCAAAAGCCCTGCTGAGCATAGACAGTGAAATAGACGAGGAAAGCGCCCAGGGCTTGCATGAGACCTGAAAAAGTCAAAGATCCAGATGTGAGTGCTGTGTTGGGCCCAGAGGGCTGCCTTATTCTAGTGCTCTTCTGAGCTGTCCTCCTCCCCTGCCTAGGACTGGAATGTGTTATTCGGGAGGGCTCTTGTGTAATGAGCCATGGGTAGGGGGATGGCCAACGATGATACACCCTCCTCATACCAATGTGCAGGTAAGAGTAGATAGCAAGCTGCTGGTTCACCAATCTGTCTTTCTTCTTGTGGCGAGGTTTCCTATTCATGATGTCACTTTCAGCTTTTTCATAGGCCAAGGCAATGGAGGGAATCTAGAGAAGGAAAGACCCCCATGAAACGGAACTCTGGAAAGAGAGTGATAGTGAGCAAGGGGGGACCAGAGGTGGGAGTAAGTGGGTGATAGAGATGGGGAATGGGGGTGCATTCAGAGTGCAGATAACAAGGGTGCATTGCCTACATGGGATTTACAAGCCTCCATCTTTAAAAATCAGTCTGTGTTTTGGGGCTGAGGGTGTGGTCAGTGGCACCATGATGCTAACTAGAAGCACAAGCGAGGCCTTGGGTTAAAAAAAAAAAAGTCTATCTGCTTTTTAAAACCACCTGGCAATTCTAGATAGAGCCAGTTATACCATAAAACGTCGTCCTTCCCCTTTGGCATGTGTCCAGACCACAAAGCAATGTGGCAGAATAGTGGTACTCTCACAGGTCCCATCACTAAGAAATCCCTTAAAAGACAGACTATCCCCACATCCAGATGTTCCGATGCAGAGGTATGGGCTTGGCTAGAGAATTATATTTCAAACCTGGCCCATGCTTGGAGAATCACTGCAGGCTGAGAAAATGAGCAAATGTAGAAGGGCTTGGGATGTTGAAATATGGGTGCATTCTCTTTTAGGAAGGTTATTTCAGTTCTCCCTTCAAAGACAAAAATCTTTTATTTTCCTCATAAAGCAGGGATCAGATCTAGGTACTATATGGACGTAGGGAGTGAGGCCATGGCCAGGGCCGCCTTGGACTGTGACTTTGACTTGCCCTCTGTTGCTTTTCTCTTCCTCCTTGGCCTGGGTAAGCCAGAGTCATATGGGGGCTTTCGTGAAGCTTTTTTAAAAATGGATACAGGCTGTAAGAGGGGAGTCTTAGATGAATGACTGTTGGAAATAACAACAAAACTCTAAAAATTCTGGATAAAGAGAGTCAATATATCCCTGCAAGAGCCCCAACCAAACAACACCAAAAACCAAATCCACTATTTCATTGTGTATTTAGTGAGGCCCTTCCGGTTCACTGTCCTCTAACTTAGCATGGGGTGACTGTGGGCTGTCACCTCAAGGTACTTCCTCTTCCCCAGAATATTAGTGTGTGATTGCTTCTCCAAACCATAGGAGTTGAATCTGATGAAGGCATATTCTTTGAGAGAGCCAAAACCATGTCTTTAAAAGAATAAAAAATCAGTACTGGAGATCAAGCCCACTGAGCTCTATCCTTAGTCTTGATTCTTATCTTAAAAGTCTTATTCTGGAATAAAATAATTTTCATTTCCAAACACTTGACAGATATCTCTAGTCTATTGCTGGAAAGCATGGCCTGTGGATCCACAGAATAAGGGTCACATGGAAGCTCACTAAAGATGGAGAAATGGCCCCATGGCACAGACGTATGAGAAGCATTGATTTTGTTCATTATGTGGCTCTTGGAGGCAACAGGTATGATCTTTATATCCCCGGGGTTATTACCAGGTCTTTTAGTACCACTTACAATGTCTGTGCCCAGGTCGATGAATAGGATTGTAATGGTGCCAATGGGCAGGGGAAGCCCAGCAACGATGTAGATCAAAAAGGGGCAGAGCTCAGCGATGTTCTTGGTCAGGGTATAGGCGATGGTTTTCTTCAGGTTGTCAAAGATCAGGCGACCTGGGGAAGATGTGTCTCTTTATAGGACTTGCTGCTAGTCCCCCAGGCAACCTGGCTATCAGGATGGCACCCTGAAACCTTACTCACCTTCCTCCACCCCTGTGACTATAGACGCAAAGTTGTCATCTAGCAAGACCATGTCCGCTGCATTTTTAGCGGCGTCAGAACCTGCTATGCCCATAGCAATCCCGATGTCTGCCTTCTTGAGGGCTGGAGAGTCATTCACACCGTCACCTGTCACAGCTACAACCGCATCCTGTGGGGACCCGGTGAGAAAACGAGAGTGAGGCAAGTGAGGAGACCACGGGTCCACCAGGAAGCACACCCTACACCTTTTGTCTTGAGGCTGGAGAACTACTGGAGCCAAAATGAAGGTCTCTTTGGGAAGGAAAGATAAAGATGGACAATCTTAGAAACTCTGACACAGACTATGCAAATGAAGAAATAAAACAAAATCTCCAGCACGCATGCCCAAACAAAGAGGTGTTTCACAGGGTCAGCCTTACATATTGAGGGGTTCTGAATTGGGTGGCACAGATCCAACCACCCAAATTTAGAAAATATTTGAAGAACAAAACAAAACCGGCTGTGGTAGCATATGCTTGCTTATGCTTACACTACATGAAAAGTCGAGGCAGGAAGATTTTGAGTTTGAAGCCAGCCTGGGATACACAGGGAAACCTTGACTCAATAAACAAAAGGAGAAAGAGAGACAGACAGACAGACAGACAGACAGACAGAGACAAAAAGGGAAAATATTGGAAAAAGAAAACTGCCTGCATAGTGAACATGCACAGATTTTCTTGACATTATTTCCTCCAAGCAATATGGACTATCTGGTGTTTATGCAGCACTGACATTATACTAGATACTATGAATCATCTGAAGATGATTTAAAATACATGGAATGTGAGTACACTCTATACAAATATTAGTTAATTTTATAAATACAACTTGAGCAATGGTATGTTTTGTACTTGTAGGAGTTCCAGAAGCAACTCCCCCGTAGTTATGAAGGAAGGACCATTTCTTACATTTCACTTCCTTTGTTATATATATTTACATTTAGAAAATCTCTCTATATCTGTATTCTACCACAGTGGCAAGTGCTTGAGTGGCTTCTTGATCAGAGCCAATGTTCTTGTGATATAGTAAAGAAAGAGAGACTGCATGGCTATGGAATGATCTCAGAGGCGAAAAGAACACCAGTCCTCCCGATATCGGCACCACACTTCCCAGTGGGGTAGCCAAGCCTTTCCAGTAATCTGGGAGCTGCTGCTGACACACCTGCCTCTGACAGCCCTCCACGATGATCAGCTTCTGCTGGGGCGATGTCCGGGCGAATACGATTTCTTGGTAGTTGGTTAAAAGTTCATCCAGTTGTTCTGGGGTCATGTCCTTCAGTTCCATGCCTGTCACCACAGCGGCTTTTGCTTCTCTAGGAAGGCCAGAAGAGACAGAATGAAGCCAAGGCCCAGCTCTTGTGTTGAAACCCAGTTCTGTACATGGTTTCTGTTTTTCTAAAACAGGAGACCATTTCCTATTATTCTATAATAATGGGAATAAATGTCAACTAGTCTTTTCCTTCTAGAAATGGGTGAGAAATGGTGATTCCCTGGGGCAATGCTTTACTACACAAGGAAGAGCAGAAAATTGCCTCTTTGGGATGAGTGCAGAGCTCAGAAATGAAAAGCTTGCTGAAGTAACCACCAAGCCCTGGGTCTGGTTGCCAGCAACACAGAACAAATACACACAAACCCTGTTCTTATGTTCTGGTGTCTAGACTCCCCTTATGCCTATACGCATAGATAAGGTGCGCTTTTGTTGTTTCGGGTTTATAGAAGCCCACTGTGTAAAGTGTGCTAAGTTGGGAGAATAGTTTACTGAAGTCTTGGAGCACAACCGTTACCCACTGACTATAAAAATGAGGTTCTTGGGCCGTGGTTCATAACCTTCCTAATGCTGAAACCCTTTAATACAGTTCCTCATGTTGTGGTGACCGTCTCCCCTCAACTGTTACTTCATAACTCTAATTTTGCTACTGCTATGGATGATAACGTAAATAGCTGTGTTTTCTGGTGGCCTTAGGTGACCCCTGTGAAAGGGTCATTCAAGCCCCAGTTTGAGAATTGTTGCTCCGGGGACTCTTGATTATACAGATAAAATGTTCTACTCCTCTGATGAACTCTTCATCAGAGTCCTAGCTAGTCCCTGAGCAGACCCCAGGATCCCTTATCGGCTTGCCAATAAGGCCAAATGCAGCCTTGAAGGTCAAATGTGGCAGACAAGGTCAAGTACAGTTTGAGCTGTTGACCTTCCTAGCGTCTTTGGTTCTCCTCTTGCACCCACCGGCCTCTTTGGGTTCTGAGGTGCTAATGCTTCCACTACCTTCAGGTCTCTACGCTTGTCTCCCTTTCCAGGAATGGGCCTTTCTCACTTGGACATCCCTTAACTAATACTTCATGTTTTAGCCTTCGAATCTCAGCTTACGTAAGGTAGAAACAAAACATTGCATGCCTTATTTTTTTATGTCTTGTAAGTTTGCAGTTTTTCACGTTTGTTTTTCTTGTTGATACCAAATACTAGAATTCTAGCTCTTTGGTAGCACAAATTGAACTCAACATTAAAGGACAAGAAGTTGAAAGAGGATGTGGGGCAAATCTGGGAGGAGTTAGGGGACAGGGAAGCAACTATGCCTCAAAATACATTGTATGCACATTCTCAAAGAACTAATGAAAATGTATTTTCAACAAGTATATCAAGGCAAGATAAGAAGGAAGAGTATTTCTTTGCTTCCTACAGCTGCTCGAATGTATGGATATGGAGCCAGAGCTGACGAAGCGGATAAATAAAAATATTGACAAAAAGTGTCGCTTGTGCTGGTGATGTCACGTGGCTTTGTGACAGAGCACTAGTCAAGGTCTGACAAAGTAAACAAACCAATAAACAAATAATCCATTTCCCTCCTGGTCAGTGTTGTGACTGCCATAAAAATGTCGGCCGCTTACTGACTGTTCTAAAGAAATAAACAGGCCCCATCCCAGTTTTGGCAGAGGGCTGTTTATTTATACAAAGGAGTGATGGCAAGGCTTGGTTTTGGGCAATTGTTGCTGTGCCCAGAGGCTGTCACTGTTGTACCCTACCTAGTAATTATTATCACCTGGCAGCTGTGTGTTCCTACCAGGCCTAAGTGCCTAGGTAATTGTTCTTTCCTTTCTCCCTGATGCATGAAAGATGGTCCAACAGGTGACATTTTATTTGACCCACCGCTCTGAAGTCTTTGACTCATTATGCTATTCCAGGTCTAGGCAGCTCCTTCTCTGTGAGTCTCCTCATTAAACCACTCTCCATGCCCCCCCCCACGCTTGACCCCCTCTCCTTGCCTAGATGGAAAGTTTCTCACTGGTGGGGCAGTGTTCTAGTGTCTGGCATATAGCCTGAAGGCAACAACTAAGTGTTGAAAGAATTAATCGATAAGTGAATAAATGAATGGATGAGCAGAAGACAGACATGATTGACAGAATAAAGCTTCCATTCTGACAAGTAGAAAAGCACAGTATGTTTGCATGGCTACATGTTATGAAGTCAACTGAACATGCAAATAAATACCTAAGGTGTAAGAAACCAGGATTCTCAGTATCCTTAATCCTACAGCTGGATCAATAGCAAGTGATTTCATCTGCTCTTTGTTTTTCTCTTCTAAGCTGAGGCATAAAGTTTGCAGATCTCTGTACTGTGCTGTACAATATTTTTAGTCAATGATGCAGGACCCATAAGATCATCTTGCCTAGTGAATCTATCCTAATTTCTTTGGACACACTCTTGGATATTCAGCAACAATAAAATTAACATTTTATACAGGGCATAGCTTATTGTTAAGCTATACACAACTTTACTTCATTGAATTTTGAAATACCAGACAAGGATAGCAATGCAGTGCTTGTCATGAACCAGATACTCAATAAAATTTTCAATGAACGAATGAATGTAAATTATAAATCAAGACAACATAGCTCTACCCTGAGAGGGCATTAGTCAAAAGGGTAATTTGATCCCACTAGCAAAACTCTTTAGAGTCAGCAGGGCCCAGTGGGTAAGAACTTGACTTTCTGCTCCATTGGTTCTGTGGTTACCTTTTGTTGACTTGCTCCACAGCAATACCGCGGCGTTTTGCGATGTCTTCCACTGTCTCATTGTTGGCTGATATGATTCCTACACTCTTGGCAATGGCTTTGGCCGTGATAGGATGATCACCTGTAACCATAATAACCTAGGACACAGAACCCAGAAACTCGTGGGTAATGGCTTTGCTGGCTAAGTAGGGGTTATAGGTCATATTTACTAAGATACTGCCTGCTCTCAAAGGACCTAGAGAGTGCTGTGGTTTTGCTCATGAGAAATTCTGGATCTCAGACGCCACTGTTTCTAAAGAAGGTACTGGTTCTGTCTGGACTCCCTTTTGCCCAGGCTTCTTTCATATTGCCCCTGATGCCAGAAGAAGCCTTCCCGTTTGTTATGATTTCCTTTGTAAAAGGGTCTATAGGCGTCTCCTAGAGACAGTCTTGTGCTACTTTAACAGTCTTTCTTAATGCTAACACAGTAATAAAATTCATATTTAACTTCCATATCATGAAGATAAATGAATTATTAATAAAATTCATATGTAACTTCTATATCATGAAGGCAAATGGATTATGGAAAATAAAGTATTAAAACCCTTTATTATCTATCATAGTCCAGGACAATATAAGGTCTAATTCACCGCACTGGCAAGTTCTTCTCTCTGTAGGTACTGTGTTGGTTCATCCCCACAGACACTGTCTTGCTTTTTGAGGACAGTTACCGAGATCTTAGCAGAGTGAAGGAAGAGGTCCAAGTTGAGAATTATGATGTTCACTTGAAGAGAACTAAAGACTCCCATGGTAATTTTTTCTTAGAAAGGGATATGATATATAGATAGAGAGGAAAAGAACACTCACCTTGATCCCTGCACTCCGACACTTGGTGACTGCATCTGGGACAGTGGACCGAGGGGGATCGATCATGGACAGAAGCCCCACAAAGCAGAGGTTGGAAGTGGGAAAGTTTACGGTGTCTGCATCAAATGGGTAGGTTTGGGGAAACTCATCTGCTGGCAGGTAGAGGTGGCAGAAACCTGGAAGGGGCAATCATGTTGGAGTTAGTGAAACCAGGATTAAGTATGAGAGAGGATGAAGAGTTGGGGGGGGTTGTTGTGTGGTTTGGTGGTGGAGGACATGTTTAGCATGTGTGAGCGGCTGTGTCTGAGCCAAAAGCAGGAAGGAGATGACATGATGATACACACTCAGTCCTTTACTATTTTACCAACATATAGTGTGTACCAACAGTTGTTTAATCCCTTCAATTCCATAATGCATGTTTTTAAAAAAAGACCTACTTCATCCAATTTCATCCAAAAGTAATGTCCTGTGTGCCTGTCAGGTGTTCTATGCTGTGCTCTAGAGATGTAACATCCAAGATAAGTCCAGTAAGACACGTTTTATTTCTGAAGATGTCTCCGGTTAGTGGTGAGACTAACAACTGAAGACATTAAACATGGCATGAACCGTAGCATAGAGCTACATGTCAGAAACAGAGCATGGATGTTTTCTAAAGAAGGAAGGCTGGAGTGAGGAAACCATTTCAGGAAAATAAACAAGCACTTGGAAAGAAACAACCCTGGGTCTTTGGGGGAGTGGTAGAAAATTCAGCCTTAATTAAGCTAAGACTAGGAGTAACCGGGTAGAACCATCCTTTTCTCTGGGGCAGAGGTCAAAGGCATTGCTGTGTTTGATAGAACTCCCAGATCATGTGACTTGCATCAGTTTTTACAGTAAATAATCATCACCAGGGCTCACTGCTTCCTACTCTCACTAACCAGGCCTAGAGGTCAAACAGGAGGTTCCTAGAGTGACTTTGGTCAGTTGGGGGCCAATTTTTCTTTGAAAAGATTGCTTGGTGCTGTGGGTTATGTAGGGTGTGTTTAAATCATTAGCATCTCATTTACACATTTTATCTACTGTACAAACTCAAATACCCTGTGGAAACACACATTCTACAGATTCCGAGGCAAGTGGCAAGCACTTTTATGGTGTTTAACGAACCTTATCATCAACCCTGGGCCGTGAATTCCTGGTTCTGCACTTCTGAATAGGTGCCATTCAGTCAACCTATGCTTCTGATAGTGGAACACACTGCCCATCACACCACTTCAGTGGTGGAATTGCTAAAGTTCCTTCCACGTCCAATATTCCCCGTCTCAGTTCCTTCGTTACCTTTCCCCTACTCATAAACTGAGATAAGAAAACATTCCTGAAGTCACCATTCCTTTCTAAGGAGTTGCTGAGTCTTATCTGCTGGCTCACAAAGCGCCATCACCTGACCCTTCTTTGTGCTCCCACCACCTAGCTTGTATCAAATACCTACCTCTCCCTTGTTCTGTGAAATGAAAGCAGCCACCTCTTAAGGAGCCCAGTGTCTCTCCTCTTGCTCCTTCCAGCAAGGAACCAACCCTGGCTGTGACTGACCTGCTCACCGTTGTGACAAAGCTTTCAGTACTCCCCCTAACCATAAGACAAAACTCCAGGTCCTCGCTACGTGTTTAAGAACTCTTCGTGATGGCCCCAATCTCTCTCCCTAATTCTGTTTCCTGCACCTCATCCCTCTCATCCATCCTGCAGCACTGCATGGACCACTGGCTTCACCGTGTGCATAAAGAGATCCCTTTCTTCCTCCTCTTAGCCTTTGCAGCTGTCTCCTGTGGATTCTTTCCCTTCCTTCCACCCAAATACTGCCACTCAAGGCCCAATTTAAAACGTGACTTCTCTGAAGTCCCTGACTATGTCTGGAATGAACCCCATTCTTCCCAGTGAAATCTTACAGCAATCTTTTACATGTTTCTCTCTTGTTTATGTGTTTTTCTTTTTTCCTCACTGCTGGGGATTGAACCCACGACCTCACACATGTTAGGCAAATGCAGCACCACTGAACTACACTCCAGCCCCTCATATTCTTTATATGATCCCTGTGTTGCCATGGCTACTCTGCTGGTTAATGGGAGTTCTTCATGCCTCTCAGGAGATGAACACAGATGTTCTACCATGCTCACCCAACACACGCTCGCCCAGGCCTCCTAGCTCCATGTAGGCTGTGTAGAAGGCGTCGGCAGAGCTCTTGTCCAGTGGCTGCTCCTGGCCATTGATCATGATGGTGCTGCACTTCTCTAAGATCCTCTCCGGGGCTCCCTTCATCACCATGAGAAAGCGCTTGTCATTAGGGTCCTCTGTCTCATGTATGGAGAGCTGGGAGGGCATGGATTGGGCCAGTTAGATATGGCATCTTTGCTGTGGTTCCTCCAGTTAACAATAGGACAGGCAGGCAAAATATTTTCTTTCTTTCAATTTGCCCTCCGAGGGTAAAAGCAGAGGAAGAATCATGGCACCCCCAGCATGACCATCCTTTGGCATTTGTAACTAATTAAAAAGCTAACACCTAGATTTGGGTGACTCAGAGGGGCATGCTGAGCTGGAACCCACACTTGGGTGCAGCTTGCATTTCACACAGACACTAGCTCTTTAAGGCCCTTTGAGGAGGCTGGCTGCACCCCTCAGCCGAACAACCTATGGACAGAGGTATTGTGAGAGTTCTTGTCTCACCTCTCCCTGCTAGTGGTGAGCAGCCATCTTTTGTATGTGCACACACATATGTATATGTCTGGGTGCATATGTGTGTTCAGGTGTACATACCTATGTGTGTATGACAGTCATGTGTGAATGTGTGTGTGTGTGTGTGTGTGTGTGTGTGTGTGTGTATAAAAGGTAGAGAACAAACTAGGGTCTTGTTCCTTGGTGCCATCCACCTTGTTTTTTGAGGGTCTCTCATTGACTTGGAGTTTGCTCATTGGCCAGACTGGTTGGCCAGTAAATTCCAGAGATTTGTTTGACTCTGCCTCCCCTATCCAGCTTTTGCACATGAGTTCTGTAGATCAAAGTCAGGTCCTTTGCCAGGCAAGTGCTTTGCTCACTAAGACATCTCCCCAGCCTTGAGCAGCCACTTGCAGATGCTGAGCTGCCAGGGCCAGGAGGAATTCCTGTGCCTCTCTGTCTCAGGATGGATCTAGCTTTACTCTCTGGACATAAGGGAAAATGGTGGAAATTCGAAGAGGAAGAAGGCACGATTACAAGTAGCCTTTAGAAGCCAGTGATGCCTCAGAGTTCACAAGTTTAGCACAAATATTCTTGATCCAGCAAGCCTACTTCTAGAAACATCCTGTTAAGATAATCAGCCTAATAAAATATGTATACATCATAGTATATAATAATCAAATGGTTAAATCTACACATTATGTGGGCACCACCCAGAGTCAGACAGACAG
>NW_004949246.1:342796-359251 GCF_000317375.1 Microtus ochrogaster | reverse complement strand
ATCTATCTATCTATCTATCTATCTATCTATCTATCTATCTATCTATCTATCTATCAAGCTGGGAATTAAACCCAGGGCTTTGTAAATTCTAGGCAAGCACTCTACCATTGAGTCAGATGTTCAAGGACAGGAAGATTTTGAAATCTTTTTGGAGAAAATAAGATATAAAGAAAATTGCCACCACTTTGAGATTAGCAGTTGATTCCAAATCAATCGTTGCTAGACACTGAGTTATCAGAAATGTATATTATTTTTTAAAAATGATAGAAAGAAAATAGGTTTGCCAGTTTCCTTTTTTTTCCAGTGACCAAGAAAAGACATAAAACCAACCAATTAACCAACCAGAACTCATCCCAACTCAACCTAACCAAACCAAGGAGCTTCCTGTTGGTTATTATTATCACCTTCATTTTTTTGGACAGTAGGGCCGAGCTCAGTGGCTGAACTTGCCTAACACATGTGAGACATCCACCCCCCCCCCCACAACACAGTTCAATCCCCAGAACCACAAAGGAAAGCTCTAGACCCAGGTGTGGTGGCACATGTCCTGCTCAACAACGATGACATCATCTAGCATGACTACACTTTACTGTTACACAAAGTCAAAGCCATACCCCTCAGCTCAGCATGGGATTTTGTAGGAAATCCCACTGGGCAGGCAACTTGCTGGCCTGAATTGAAGAGGATAGATATGATTGATGACTGGCCATTAATATAGTGGTTCAAAGCCACTAGTCAATGATGGCCATGTTCTTCCCGAGCAATGGGCAGAAAGGAGGACCCTAGCAATGGCATACAGAGTGGGAATAAAAACCCTAAATAAAATAAAACACTTGACTGGTCCTCATAAGGGCTTGTCTTCTCCCAGGGCAGTCTCAGGCATGCTTGCCTCATGTGGCATGTTTGACATTTCTGAATCGGTGCAGTAGACTCTGTAGATTCTAGAGACTGTCAAAACTGGCTGGTGCCACTTACACACTGTGAGACTGTGATCTCAACACATCCTAAGCGTTCTATTCCTACTCCATAAATTGGATTCACTGGTCCTACCTTATAGATCAGTTATAAGGGTTAAATTAGATAAAGTAAATAAAGTGATTTATTTAGTTGGTTCTTAGGTCCTTAGGAGATTGGCTCTAGTGCCCAAGAATATTAAAATACAAGGTGTTCCTCATACCCAATATATTACAAGACATAGTGTTTACACAGGACGTAAGCACACTTTCCCACAATCCTTAAAGAATCTCTAGGTGACTTAATACTTCTAATATGATATCAGTGCTATGTATTCAGAGAGTGTTCTGAGCCTCTTGCTCCCTCTCTCTGTGTGAGCTTGCATGTAGGATATGCACACTGTTCTTAGGAACAGTAGACTCTAAGAAGCTCTTTGCCTTTGTTTTTCTACCCTACTTCAAGTTTGGCTTTATATCTTTTCTTGGTTGTTAAAAGAAGAGGAAGAGGAGGAGAACCATGACAATGACAACACTGGCAAACCTGACCTGAGTTTACCAGATGCTCACATACCTCGCACCCCGCCAAGGTCTTTCGAACCCAGGGATGGTCTAGAATACAACGGATTGTGTAAGGAAAGGAAGAAAAACTCACCTGAAATTTATTGGTAGAATTAAAGGGAATTTCGGCTACTTTGTGGTTCCTTTTTCTAATTTCCATCACGTCACCCAAAACAACCTCTGAGAACTTTAGAAGAGCAGTTTCAGAGGCATCTCCGACCACAGTTCTCTGGGGATCAAAAGAGAAAAATGTTTACAGCTCATCACCTAGATCTTTGGAGCTATACATTTTTCTCTGCTCCCCTCCCTGCCTCTCCCCTCCCCTTCAACCCTCTCCCATGGTCTTCATTGCTCCTAATTTATTCAGATCTTGTCTTTTACTACTTCCCATGTAGCTCAGATCCATGTATGTCTCTCTTAGGTTTCATTGTTGTGTAAGTTATCTGGGATTGTAGTTTGTAGGCTGATTTTCCTTACTTTATGTTTAAAAACCACTTATGAGTGAGTACATATTATAATTGTCTTTTTGGGTTTGGGTTACCTCACTCAATATGCTGTTTTCTAACTCTATCCATTTGCCTGCTAATTTTAAGATGTCATTATTTTTCTCTGTTGTATAGTATTCCATTGTGTAAATGTACCACATTTTCCTTATCCATTCTTTGGTCAAAGAGCATTTAGGTTGTTTCCAGGTTCTGTCTATGATAAACAATGCTACTATGAACATAGTTGAGCCCATGTCCTTGTGGTATGATTGAGCATCCTTTGGATATATACACAAAAGTGGTATTGCTGGGTCTTGAGGAAGGTTGTTTCCTAATTATCTGAAAACTTTCCATACAGACATCCAAAGTGGCTGTACCAGCTTGCACTCCCACCAGCAATGTAGGAGCGTTCACACAACCTCTCCAGCATAAGTTGTCATCAGTGTTTTTGATCTGGGCCATTCTTAACAGGTGTAAGATGGAATCTCAGAGCTGTTTTGATTTGCATTTTTGAGACTGTTTTGGATGAACCAACAGGCTTTGACCAGTCGAAGAGACAAGTTCACAGGACTCTCCGTGACTGAGCCAGGACCATGGTAAGAACACAGACCAATGGTGCCACCTACAGGCACTAGGGAAGCCTGCGCTAGTGGGAGCTCTGTGAGGAATGGGGGCTTCCTGAGCTATGGCCTAGGTGAATAGGAGACAGATGATCAGGGAGAAAAGGCCTTCTAGAAAGCAGATTGCCAGAGTGGAAGTACAGGTGGGTATGGTAAGATATGGAGGTTCCTGAAAAGTGTTTGTGGTCAAGATTCAAGTAGCAGAAAACAGGGACCCACAGAGGAAAACTGAGCAAAGCTAGGTGATCAACCAGTGTTTAAGGAAAATTGGTGGCAAATGAAAAGAATGGAGGGGAAGGGTAAAAGCTCGGAGGCCAATGAGAAGTGGCTTGGAAATCGAGATGCGAGGTACTGATGATCATAGAGGCATGAGGTTGTGTGTATTTCAAACCAAGAATGGGAGGCCTTTGCGGCTCATTCGCTAGAAGAAAAATCAAGATAATTTCCCAAACCTTTGGCCCAAGGACAAGCAGAATGAGTATGTCAATGGAACCTTTTTGACAGCCTATTGACTGGAAGCCAGGCTGGGCACAGGGGAGAGTGACAAGAGTGGCCTTATAATTTCTCAGTGATGGAGGGAGTGAAGAAGACCTTCTGCTCATCTCAGGATAAGTCAGGTTTGCTCTTACCAGGGTAAACTCTACACAGTTGGAGAGCCTGACTCAAGCACTCAGGTAGAAAGCACAGAGTGACCTCATACTGCCTGTGACATAAGACCAAGAATGGCGGTAGCTCTACCTTCATGATGGGGACATTTTCCTGGCCTGGCCTGAACTCCGCTCGGTTACACAGTGTTATTATTTTGGACAAAGAAGCCCAGGTCCCAGAACTTTGGTCAAAGGCTTGTTCTAGAACAGAAAAAGAACAGTGGTTAATGTGGGTGCTGGGCCTGCCCTGGCCCAGTCACACCCTTCGTTTAAGACCAGAGACTCAGGCAGCCCTTTGGCTCGGTCCCTGTCTTTGGGCTAGAAGCCTCCATAAAACTCACTTGTTTGGTTTTCGCTTGTATCTGCCACAAAGATCTGATTGTCAAACCACAAATGAGCCACAGTCATTCTGTTCTGGGTCAGGGTCCCCGTCTTGTCTGAACAGATGATGGAAGTGGAGCCGAGGGTCTCCACTGCCTCCAGGTTCTTCACCAGGCAGTTCTTCTTAGCCATTCTCTTTGCTGTCAGTGACAGGGTGACCTGGCAAGATGGGGGGAAAGATACCTTGAGGACAATCAGTTTGAACTCCGGTACCTGGGACTGACTTTTGGGAGAGAGCAGGATACAGTTAGACGCTGTATACAGAGGCGATATTACAACGACAAGAAGTCTGGATTAGTGAGTTGAAAGCCACCCCAAAGCTCTATTAACCATAATCCTAAAAAAGATTAACTATAGAACACTTTGTCTCTTCTTTGAAGGAAAGTGCTCCTGAAGTCCGCAGACAGCTAAGATAGGCCATGGAGCTATGGCTGGAATTCATGCAACTCAAAAGAGATCTCAAATAGCTGGGGTGTGGTAAATTACTTGCCTAGCATTCACGAGGTGCTTGGCTCCATGTTCAGAACCACAAAACAAAGCAAAACCAAACCAAACCAGGGAGTGAGACCTGGAACTTAACAACATTCTTCTCCTGTCTTTGGCTTGTCTTTTGCCATCGCTCATGTAGTTATATGACTATCATGTGAGCCCTCTGCCCTACCCCACGGGCCTACACAGCAGCTTGGGGAGGAGGGAGCTTTTGTCTAGGACTGAATTAGATGGACCTGGGTAAAAGAAGGCAGGAGAGCCATGGCTAAGTTTGAGGCTAGGTAAGGAAGGCGTTAATGCCTTCATAAAGAGAAGGTGTGGGGAGAGGGGGTTTTAGAAAATAAATCAGAGGAATGCATTGCCTCCAGAAATTCTATAAACGGGGGGTTAAAGGCTCATCTTCTCTAGATGTTAAGAAGGTGAAACAACCTATGTGAATTAAGCTAGATCTGAGAATTTAGTTTCTAGGACAATGTGTCCAGATATTAAAAACATTACAATTCTTTAATGAAACCGTCTATTCAGAATGTCCCATGGTAGTCTCTGGTGTGTGTGTGTGTGTGTGTGTGTGTGTGTGTGTGTGCTGCTCTGTAGATGGGAGAAGGCGTGGCTCTGCAGCCACAGCGGTAGGTGCCAAGAGTGCTGGGGGTGGGATGGGGGTGGTGGCGGTGCAGGCTGCCTAGCAGCATAAACTCACAGTGACAGTGGCCAGGAGGCCCTCAGGTACATTGGCCACAATGATGCTGATGAGGAAGATGATGGCGTCAAGGACATAGTACTTCATGCACACGGCGATGATGAAGAAAATGACGCCAATGGACACAGCCACCCCTGCCACGATATGGACAAAGTGCTCGATCTCAATGGCAATGGGTGTCTTCTCACTTCCAACACCGGAAGCCAAGGAGGCTATGCGACCAATGATGGTGCGGTCGCCCGTGTTGATGACAATGCCAGTTGCCGTGCCTACAGGGAAAGAAAACATTTTCCTCCTGGCTTTCTGCTCACAGCCCTCTCTGGTGGCCTGCACAGTGAGCCAGCACATGACAACACAAAAGCTGCCATTGGTTCTCTGGTCCCCTCAATTCTGAATTTCTTCTGGGAAAAGCTTTACAGCAAGGGACTGGAGAGGACAAAAACCTTGGGCCCCAGAGAGAGAGAGAGTTGATGCAAGTGAGACATGCTTCCCTGAGAGCCAACTGGCCTTACCTTCCAGGCATGTTGTGGAATAGAAGCCTATGTTCTTTGTTTCCAAGGGATTTTCATGGGTAAACTCAGTTGAGCGAGCCTGGGGCTCAGATTCCCCAGTGAGAGAGGAATTATCTACCTGGAAGAAAGTTGAAAAGTAATTCAAAATCAGCTACGTGAACCCCTCTTTTTCCTTCGTGGGGAGAGAGTGCCTGCTACCTCCCAGCAGGCTCCTTGAGGAAGATGCTCCTGGATACTCACTTTGCATCCTTGGGAAAACACTAGTCTGATGTCTGCAGGGATTTGGTCTCCTCCTTTAATCTCCACTACATCCCCCACCACCAGCTGCTCTGCAGGAATGATCTTCTTTTCTGAGTCTCGGATGACAAGAGCTTGCTGTGGAAGGAAGTCATGGCAGACGTCTAAGCCCCTGGGAAACACACTTGCCTTTCCACTGTCTGTACCCTATGAAACTCCAGAGTGGGGGGCCTTGGGACTCCTGGCTGTCAGAGTGGTGAGGCTAAAACTGAAGACTGTTTCACATGGGTGTCAAGAACTAATCTTTTTCGAGGTCTGTAGTTGGAACCAGAAAAGTCTACCGTTGCCTGGCAGATATGAGATGGGAAATTATTTATTTATTTAATATTTATTGGTGTTGGGTCCCCTGGAACTGGAGTTACAGACAGTTGTGAGCTGCCAGGGTGCTAGGAATTGAACTTGGATTCTCTGGAAGAGTGGTCAATTCTCTGAACCACTGAGCCATAATGCCAGTCCCCTGAGGTGGGAGAACTTTAATGAGGGAGTACCCTGCTCCTTTCTTGGTGCTACAGGAAGCATCTCTTGTACCCAGACTCTTCCCTTCTATCTGATGGTTCTGTCATCTGGGGCCAAAGAGGTTTCCTAGCTATAGATACAATGATTCCTGGGAGGAGAAAGGGGCACTTGGTCCCCACAGGAACATTTAGGGCAACAAGCTCTGAAAGCAAAAAACAGTCACAAATAGAGCAGATTGGATGGATCTCTTTGACTGTCAGTGAGCAATATTCTAGAACCATCTGAGTGACTGTCCGAAGTGGTTCAGAACACACTGTGCAATGACTCATGTTCTGTCCTGCTTTTCCCTAGACGGAGCATTTCCCTTGATCTCACTTTAGCCCTGAGATCCCCTCAACCCCCTCAACTAGGATCAGAGACATTATTCAGAAGTAATTTGCCCAAGATAGGCCAGACAGCAAGAAGTGGGGTCAGTGCTGCCTCCTTACCCAGAATTCAGGAAGACACCAGAGCTGGGAGGCTCCTACTCACCTGGGGGATCATCTTACTAAAGCTGGCCATGATGTTGGTGCTTTTGGCTTCTTGATAATAAGCAAAAATCCCCGTTAAAATAACAACCAGGATAAGTATGGCGCCCAAATAGACCTGGGTGGGGAGGAGAGGTAGCAGTCAGAGAAACAGATGGGGGTAGCAACCTCTAACCCAATAACCCCTAAGCTGAAACAGTCTAGTCTGACTATCAATGTGATACCAAAGTGCAAAAGTCCTGCCTGATCTCATGTGACCAGTCACAAATACAGAGATGCTAAAAGTAGTGCCAAGAATTACCTGCAGGCAATAAAAATAAAGATGGGGCATATATATATATATATATGAAGGAAACAAATTTTGTGCTAACATTAAGATATCTTGTTTTATACAGACACACATCCAAGCCCCCACCCCAATCTGAGATCTAGAACACTTCTTGTCACTCATGTTTCTTGACAATCGATCACTCTTTGCTCCTGTGCCCAACCTGGGAACCATGGACGTTCCCTTCAAAGCTGAGCCTATCTGGTATTTAACACCAGTGACCTCCTACAACACCTAGCTTTTGGCAGCTGGTTTCTTTTTCTTAGCAAGGTATCAGCCAGCTCAATTCTATGGTATGAGCCAGTATAACTGCCCTCCATGGGAAAAGGAGAGAGATTAGTTTTGAGGAAAGAGAGTTCCAGAAATACTTCATTATTCCCCGGCTCCATTACAGACTAGGTGTTTTGTCTGTATTCTAAAATTCACACTTATATCATCGGAAAATGAAACATCCTTTGCTTCACAGTGTGAGAATTCCTGATTTCCCTATGTTCACCACTGCCTGATGGGTGGTAGAATAGCTTTAGCCCAGCACTGTGCTCACTGAGAGCCTTGCTTAGTGACTGCTTCTCCTTGTAACCAAGCAGAGCCCAGGATGGTTGCTTACACTGTCAAGGGATGCAGAATCACTGACATACTGGATCACATATGCGATCCAGCACAAGATGGCACCTATCCACAGAAGGATGGAGAAGCCCCCCACCATCTGCTTGAGGAACTTGATAATCTCTGGAGTTTGCTTGGGAGGTGTAAGGGCATTGGGCCCATCCCGAGCCAGGAGTTCTGTAGCTTTGATGCTGGAGAGACCCTGAAAAAGCCAAGAAAAACACACAGAGAAACAAACAGTTGGTCTTCATGTTTTGTCAACTGCCCAGGGCCCTGGGAAAGTGAAGGATACCTCGTTCTCCCAATTCCCACTTTTTTAACTTTTTTTTCTTTGGACAAAGATTACTTTTGTTTTTATTGGTGGGGGTACCATGTGTTTTTTAATATGTATACATTACAAAATGTTTAAATTAGGTTAAATATCTGTCTCCAATAAATATTTCATAATTTGGAAACTGTGCCAGGGCTTACACTCAGATCTTGGAAAGTCTTTTACATCATAGCCAACCCTCTTTTTACTTTTTATTTTGTGACACTGACCTATAACCCACACTGACCTTGAACTTGCAATCCTGCTTCAGCCTCCCAAGTACTTTGAAACACACATGTGCCATTGTACCCGGCACAAACTCTCTATCATAGACCATATCATGTGCATATCCTTTCTTCCTTAATTATGTGTAAGCTAGAGGCAATATCTCTTGTTTGTTCATTTTGGAGTCTGCTCTAGGATCTAATGCTTTTGCTAGGTAGTGACTTAAATATTTGTTGCAAAGCTGGATTCTGAGCTACTAACTCATCATTGCCTTTCACCTTGCCTCTTTTTTTCCAGAACTCCTTTTCTCAGCAACTGTTGAAAACTTACAAGGCAATTCTAGAGATATTTCTAATAGTACAGCCAGCCTTCTGCTCTCACAGATTCTGTCAATGGTAGGATTATCTACCTGTTCTCACTGCCAGTCCAGTGTGAACCACATACAAGGTTTTTTTCTTGTTTCCATTTAAACAAATGAATATTCATTTTCTGTCAAGGGGTTCAAACTTGGGCTAGAGAGATAGTTCAGTGGTTAAAATCACTTGTTGCTCTTTCACAGGACCTGGGCTAGGACCCCTGTGGTGATACACAACCATCTTTAACAGTTCCAGGGAAAGTAATGCTCTCCTCTGGCCTCTGCAGGTGCTGCATGTATGTGGTTACATGCAGTCATAACACTCACAAAATATAAATAATAAATAAATAAATAAATAAATAAATGCTTAAAAAAAGAGGCTTAAACTTTTGAAATCGAACTTGAATTTGAATTCATAGAAGGAAGCAATAGTGTGCGTGTAGTGAGGAATTTGTAAAGTCCTGTGGGCATGCAGTGTGCTCTGGTTCCTTGGGCTCTGAGATGGAGACTCTGGGTCCTTTCTTTCTAGCAATGGCCTCCCCAGCCACCAATAAAAAGAGTTCCATGCACCATTTTACTTCATAAACAGCTTCTGGCTATAATCTTGAGGAAAGTATGTATCATTCTGGAGACCACAGCTCCTTTGCTGTCTATGCCTGGGCATCTAGCTCAGTCAAAGGACCTGGTTGGGGCCTTGGGTCAGACACGCCAGCTCCAGCAACCTGAGTGGCTTATCTCAGGATCCAGAAAATGGACAGTTTCACAGGTGTGGCTCTCACCCACAGCCTACGCAAGCCAGCATTCTTCCTCATACAGTCAGGATGCTTGTCCCCCAGATGATCTGTCCCCTGATGACTTACCCGAATGATGTTTGTACCATATTTCTGCTCCAGTTCTGTATTACTGAGTCGGTGGTCATCCTGGAATTCACAGAAGGAAAGGGAGTAAATGGCCTCATTCCAAAAGACTCCACCCCAACTCTGACCCACTTTGAAAGCTTTGGAAGTAGCACAGGCAGAAAGGGCCAAGAAGGTTGGTGAGGAGCAGAGAAGTCTGTGCAGGGAGTAGAGGTTCTGGTGCAGGAGACCCTTGACTTGAATCCATGCCCTCCACCCCTGTGAGCACATACTGCACTTGCCGTTGCCACCCAGGCCCCGTCCTTTTTTTCTATGGGCAATGCAATGGCTACTGGACACACTCTGACCTCATGAAAGCCCTGGCATCCTCATCTTGTAGCTATGAGATAGTTGGATGCTTTACTCAGAGCTGGATGCTAAGACTGGCCGAAGGTGATTGGCAAGCCCAAAGTACCCATGGGATGAGATCAGGAAGGAAGGGAGAGTAGAGTCAGGCACCAGTGGTTGTGGGTGCTATCGGTGCTCCTACGAATCAGGGTAGCACAGGCTCTCCATTCAGAAGGGTTGGTTCCAAGGCTCTAGTTTGCCTCAGGGATCAAGATTCAAGGGCATCCAAGCATCATGTCACAAACTGAGGGATGTTTGTGAGAGGCTTGAGAAAGTGGAGGGAGGACAAGAGGCTCCTTTCTTACAACGAAGCAGGAAAATGGGCTAATACCGTGGGAATGATTTTTCTATACAGTATTGAAAGTACTCTTAAGAAAAATTTCCCATTATAATTATAGGGAGAGCTGAGCATAATGTCTGATGCCTGAAATCTCAGGACTCAGGAGGCCCGCACAAGAGTATTGCAAGCTCAAGGCCAGCTGGGCCACATATCAAGTACAAGGTCAATCTGAACTTCACAGCAAGATCCTGGCTCCAAAGAGAATATAAATAGTTTGATATAGGTAAAAATTTAAAATTAGCAGGCTTATGAGAGAATAGAGGTATAGTCAAGCAGCAATGTTAAGGGAAAACAGGCATGTCTTAAATGCTAGAGACACACAGGACATAATAATTTTTTTCGTGTGTTATCTAGCACTGCTCTTGGCCTTGACCTATCTCATTTAATCCTCTCCACAACCTGAACGGACAGGCATTCCTAGTTGCATCAGTCCAACGGTAGCCCAGCAAGCACTGGGCTTTGAGGTTGGCCTACAGACTGCAGGGATAATCTAGCTGGATCTCAGGCTCCCTTTAGCCTTCCTGAAAGGGTATCTTAACCTTCACATCCAGGGCAGCTTGTAAGAGGTCAGGTTTAATAACCCAAAGTCCTTCCTTCAGAGAGACTGACTTAAGATACATAGCTCATTTCCCCCTCACAGACCTTGCAAACTAGTTCCCATTTTATATAGGGAGAATGGAGACAGGGGTGGTTTCCATGGAGCTAGTGTGTTTGTGCCCAGTTACAGCTCAGTCCTAGAAAAGGACTTAGATTGAATACTGGCCAGGTCCAGTATTTCTACCCCTGGGGCTGTTTTTCCAGGAACACATAAAGCCTCACAAGGCCTATGGCTTTGGTTTTCCATCTTTGGAGGCTGTAGCTCAAATACTTTTACTTGCCCATGGAAGATTGGCACATAGTTATTTATATCTCAAGAAAGCAGCTGAGAACGAGAGGGATGGTTTCTGCCTCTTGGGCTTACAACGGAGGCTTTAACTCCCTGTCCACAGGAGGATGGGACAGAATGAGGAAAAGATATTATCACACTCTGGACAACAAACAAACAAGGAAGTTGGAAGCCTTCCAGGGTATCCCAAGCTACCGAGGCCAGTTTTTCTTTACCAGAGAGAGGGAGGTTATAGAGACAAGTTCTCAGTGGCAGGGGGCACCAGGCCCTTTCGCCTTCAGGGGACTGACCAGATCAAGCTCTTTCTTAAGCTCTTCTTTCTCATGACCCTTATTGGGTTCTGAGTCCTTGTTCTTCATCTCCTTGAACTTCTTGTCATCTACCTGGTCTGTCTGATTGACATCTTTAGTTCCATTGAGCTCCACAGAATAAATTTCTAATGTTTTCTGGAAGAGAAGCAGAGATGCAATATTAGCCCCAGATAGGTTTTCTTGAGTAGGTGCCGAGTGGCTCCCAGAGGGTGAGGAGATGCCCAGGAATAAAAATGCTGGTCCCCCTGCTCCCTGACTTGGAGAAGAAGTGGAGGATCGTGGGAAGCCTCCCCCCTCTTTCCAAAAATATTTCCCTTCCTCTCTGCGTTGACACGAGGCTTGATTGGCACAGCCCTGGCAGTATCTTTGCAAGGATCCTTTCTCTGGGATGGGACAGATAGAAAAGTTAGCCAGTTTCCCTAGCACCTGGTGGGTCATTCCCAGATAGGTCGCACCAGACGGATCATCTCTTTTTCTTAAGGGAGGGGTGTAGTTCCAAACAGACTCACTGTAAGCATGGCTTTTCAGAGCACCTTGCATCCAACAGAATCCTAGCGTCATCTCCAAACCCGAGCTTTCAGAGCAGGTACTGTGTGGCTGGCTTGACAACCCTGGAGACCCTTCCTACACATCTGCACTAACTTCTATACACTGCCAGCACTAATTGCCATATATATTCTTGATGGCTGGGAGTGAGTTCAGTGTTAAGATTGCCCACCCCCTATTGTCCGGAGACCCGTCATTTCTTTTTCTTTTCCCAGCGCTTCCCGATGGTCTCCTAAGGGCCCCACTAGATGTGGAGGCTGCACGCACCCGGCGCATTCTGTGGATGGTAGTCCAATCCGCTGGTAGACGGATATGAGGGCACGGGATGCGGGAGTGCTGCGGTGAGCCGGGCTGGGATGAAGACGCGCGCGTTGCCTAGTGTTACTCCAGGCAGTGATGCACAGAGGCAGTCCTGATCTGGCGGTGGCGGGGGGGCCGCGGCGTCGTCACAGGTCCTGGTTGCTGAGAGGCGACGGTGACGAAGTTGGAGTTGCAGAGGCAGGCGCCGACCTGGACCCGGACCTTTCATGCACCTCCGCGGCCAATTGCCAGCTGTGGCGTGCGCCTTAAATGCAGCGGGCTCCGCCCACGTACCTGGGGCGACTCAGCTCATTCGGCTGGGGACGCCCCTGGGGATGAAACCCTAGGGGTGAGGTTGGTGGCCAGAGATCTGAGAATCTTAAGGTGGGAGCCCCTCTTGATACCTGGTTGGGGGAACGGGGTCTTCCTTAGGGCGGGTCTGGCAACAGCTCAGTCAGTGGCTCAACATCAGTGGCACGCGTCAGGTGCGTGCTGCCCCCGTGTGCACCACGAGCGCTCGTCTGTCCGACCCCGGGCTCCTGGAATCCCAGGGGCACACCCACGCCCTGTGGAGCTTTTGTGAAAATCTACACCCACTTTCTTTTAAAAATGCTGTTCCCTTACCAATAAAGGAATTTATAAAAGTGTGTAAACGGGGGAGGGGTTGGGGGTTGCAGTTTCGATCAACAATTGTGACCTGGCAATAAATACCGACTCTAGAGAGGATTTGCATATAGATAGGTAAATGAGACTCTGGAGCAGCTTGGGCTAACCGCCAAAGACTTTAATGAGTAGCTGAATTACTTTATAAAGATCCAGAAAATAAATAAAAATGTGCAGTTTTGGAACAATATTGGAAGAGAGAGGATAAGGGGGGCTAGGATAGGTGCAGGGGCTTTAGGAAGGCTATCTCAGAACTCCTGGGGAGGAGCAGACTGCTGTGTGCAAAGCCCAGGTTTTGGGTGCGACTTTGATGACACTGGAGGATAACTCTGCTTTTCACAACGCTCCTCACAAGTGCTTCTCTCTTGGCCCCCCTCCTGTCTGCCCTCACTTCTTTCTGTAGTCCGAAAGGGCAAAATTTGAAATCTAGGGTTTTCCTATTGTGGATCAGGAATACAACCACGGGTCCCAATTCTTCAGGGTTGGGAAGACTCGCTGTGTAGATACACTCCACAGATTCTTTAGTGTTGCCGGGGATTTTATGTTCTAATCCAGACTGGAGCAACAGTGGACTTCCGGAGAGTCTTCCGATATCGTCTCCCCTGGTTCCTCCAGTGGAGAATGCTATTCGAAAGAAAGAATTTTACAGATACCCCCCCCCCCCACACACACACAAAATCTATGCAAAGCAGCTGTTCTACCATTTGCTTGGGTTCTGGAGTCTGCTCCCTGCTGTCCTCCATCCCCAACCTCCGGCCCAGGTGGGTCCCCCCCCTCCCCGCCCCAGCTGTTCTAGTCAACCTTTAAGTCTGGGACCAACCTAGGCTAGAGAAGTGAGATCCCAGAGAGCTGTTCTTAGCTCAAGGCCAGTATGCAGTTTCAAGAGAAAACACAGACTCCAGACTGGAGAAGAGGTGGGGCCTCAGAGAAAATGACACGATGGCAGGGCTTCAAAAGTAGTAGAGTACTTAGAAGGTGGCTGGTTGTGTGTCTCTGTCAAGTGTGGGGTGGAATGGCATCAAACTGGACAACAGTTTCCGCTGTCAGGTGCTTTGGGACTTCTTGGGATTTGCAGAGTTGAAGTTCTGCTCAGTCACCGGTTCCTGCACAGTTCCTGGCTTCTGCCAGGGACGGTCTTAGCTCCTGCCACTGCCTTGGCCCTTGTAGCAGTTGCTGGTGTCAGGCAATATCTGGAAGTCTCGATTTCTACCAAAGAAGAAAAAAAGTGGAGCCATAACCCTTGCTGCTTCTAGTCTCCTGGGCATCCCTAGGTGTGTTGCGAGCACCTGGAGAGATCTTCACCTACAGACCCGGGTACTGGATTTTTCCTCTTAGGCACAAACGCCTCTTCATTTGGCTGGAGACTTTGCCCCATGGTATTCTGGGAAAGGGCTCTGAGAAACCGAGATCTGAGGGCCTTTTGCAGAAGGGCTGGTTTTGGAAAAGAACACTCCCAGGGACACCTTCTAGCAGAATTGCGGCTTGAGGCTATAATTCCTGCCTTTCAGAAGAATCCCACCTATGCCGAGGGCCTGTTCCATTGACAGATAATGGAATAGCTTGTTACGAGACTTGGAAATAGTCCTAGCTTGCGCTTCTGAGTTCACTCATTCAGTATCTTACAAGGCATGGGGTAACAGCATGAAAACTGTATCAGTTCTCTGCCCTCTAGAGAGATTATGGTTGCGTCCCTGAGGTAAAATTAGTGAGAAAAATTAGTGACCGACCTAAGAGAAAAATGATTTAGAACTAAATGGTGTGTGTCTAAAACCATTAAGAGTTAAAAGAAAAGACATATCCATGGGTGCTAGTATGTTTTAAATGTTCTCCTCAAAGTTCACACTGAAATTTAATCCCCCTTGGAAAGTCAAGCTAAAGAGATGGGATCAGGGCTAGGAATGCAGTATAGTGGTACGTTGTTACTCTCTTATATAGGAAAACAAGCAAGTGGATAAAGAAAACACAGAAGTGGGACCAGACATTGACTTTAAGAAGTGATTAGGTCATAAGGGCCTTCCCCATGAGTGGATTAGCCAAGTCTAGAGTTCATGAGCAAATCAATGTGGAAAATGGGTCCTGCCATGCAGTTGGCTTTGTCTCTTCAATGTGCCCCTCTTGCCACACGATACGTTGTACTTCTTGGTTCTCTGCAGAGAGTCCACCACCATCACCAGGTATAGCCTTCAGAATAATGAACCAAACTGAACCCCTTATCTTGATAAATCATCCACCTTCAGGTATATTGTCACCACAATAAAACAGACCAAGGTAGGGGGATGGCTTGACATTTTATTGCTTGGCCTCCTTGACTTTCCTTCTCTTCTCTTCTCTTCATATTGTCACCACAATAAAACAGACCAAGGTAGGGGGATGGCTTGACATTTTATTGCTTGGCCTCCTTGACTTTCCTTCTCTTCTCTTCTCTTCTCTTCTCTTCTCTTCTCTTCTCTTCTCTTTTCTTTTCTTTTCTTTTCTTTTCTTTTTGTGGTTTTTAGAGACAGGGTTTCTCTGTAGCTTTGGAGCCTGTCCTGGAACTAGCTCTGTAGACCAGGCTGGCCTCAAACTCACAGAGATCCACCAGCCTCTGCCTCCCGAATGCTAGGATTAAAGGCGTGCACCACTGCCCAGCTGGCTTTTCTTTTCTTTTTTTCTTTCCATGTGATTTAGAATTCTTCTAGGTGCCTGGAATCCCCCCCTTCCCCTCTCACCACCTCTGGGCTGCAGGGTCTGGTGTCGAGGGCTGTTCACCATCTGGCTGTGAGGTGTGACTGAAGATTGAAATGAACAGGGAAGAGGGCCCAGGTGACAATTGGAAGAGGAAGCTTTGCCTCCTGTTTCACATCCGGACAGGCTGGTGCCTTTCCTGCCCACTCGCCTTCTCCTTGTCTCTGGATGCCTCTCCTACACAGTGGACTGTCCCCACCCAAAACCCTCCCCACACACCTGCACCTCCTCAGTGTGCCAGGCTATGACTGGGCAAGCTTTTCTCTGCTGACCAGCACTGTCTGACGTTGAACTGAGAATGAAAAAAACAAAAGCAAAACAAAGCTGCAACCTAACACACCTCTGTTTGTTTCCTCATTTCTTCATTATGGGAAATGCCAAGATTGGAATATGAACATCCTGGCAGGGAAGAAATTGACTCGTAAACTCTGTACAAACCCTGCTCAGGACTGCTAAAGACTGAGGCCAGAGCAAACAGTGGCATTAGCGGAAGCAGGAGAGGGCTGTCAGGGGTTCAGCAGAGCCAATGCGTTTGTCACAGGACACAGTCTCCCCGCCCTTGTGGATAGCTCCCCTGAAATGTAGAGCTCCTGGGACCCAGTGATCATTCTCTGCCATTTGGTTTCAGCAATAAGATGCACTTATTTTGTGTGTGTGTGTGTGTGTGTGTGTGTGTGTGTGTGTGTGTCTTGTTATTTTGTTTGAAACAAGATAAGCAAGTTCCTGTGTCTTACTCTGGCCCGGAATTCACCAGGTAGTCTAGGATGGCCTTGAACTGCCATGATCTTTCTGTCTCAGGTTCAAGCGGGTTGGGGTTATAGGCTTCAGTCATTATACCTATCTTAAAATAAATCTTATTTAAAGAGATGTTTTGATATAGGCAGCAAGATTTACTGGATTCCAACTGGTTAATATATCCACCTTCTCACATCATTATCTTCTTTCTTTCTTTCTTTCTTTCTTTCTTTCTTTCTTTCTTTCTTTCTTTCTTTCTT
>NW_004949246.1:329173-342696 GCF_000317375.1 Microtus ochrogaster | reverse complement strand
TCTCTCTCTCTCCTTCTCTCTCTCTCTCTCTCTCTCTCTCTCTCTCTCTCTCCCCCCCCCTCTCTCTTTCTCTTTCTTTTTCTTTCGGTAGTTAGAGCCCATAGCTACCTACCCTCTTAGCAGACTTCCAGCACTCAGTATAACTGTAGTCCTTGTCTTTTGCTTAGCTTCCTGGAAGTATTTTCCTACTTGCCTTCTCCATTATAGCCCTCAACATCCCCTCCCTTTTAACCCGATAAGATACTGTTTTAAAAAATAATTTTAAAAAACACAGTTTTTCTTTTGAGACAAGGTCTCACTATGTTGCACAGGCTGCCTTTGAATTCCTGGACTGAAGCCCTCTAAGTTCTGGGACCAGAGAAATATGTGTCACTACTCTTGGCTTAACTTCTTTTTAGATGCAGTTAGAAAACAACAATAACAAAAAAAAAATGATTGTAATCTGAACCTAGTCTAGAAAACCCCTCAGAGGCATATTCAGAGAGTCCTTTTCCTGGTGATTATATCAAGCTGACAATCCAGATTAACCACATAATTCATTCCTTACCAATTTGATACTCAAGCCTACCACTTTTAAGCCACAACCTTCCATCTTTTGTACCTGTAGGTTCACAGCCATCTTATAATACTAAAATATAATCAATTAAGATTAAAATTAAATTAAAATTGTACTTCCTCCAACAAAGTCACACCTCCTAATAGTGCCACTCCTTATGGGCCTCTGTGGGCCATTTTCATCCAAACCACTACAGCAGGTTTGGTTATGCATTTGTGCGAGTGTGATGTGGAAATCCAAAGACAACTTGTAGGAGTTGGTTCTCGACAATAATGTGTGTTCCGGAAACTGCACTCAAGTCCTTGTGCTTGGCATCAGGCATCTGAGCCATCACCTGGTGTTCTATTTTATATGGTGCTGGAGACTGAACCCAGGTCTTCCTGCATGGTAAGCAACCTTTACCTATGTTACATGGCCACTCTGCCACAGACACACAACAGTGACTTAGAGGAGGAGGGGCTTATTTTGCCTCACAATTTAGGGGTACAGACCGTTATGGTAGAAGTCCGAGGCAGCTGGCCACATTGCATCCATAGTCAGGAAACAGAAAGTGGTGCTAGTGCCCAGCTCACCTTCCCTTTTTTCATTCACCCTGGGAACCCAGCCCATAGAGTGGTACCCAAACATTTAGTGCAGGGTTTCCCACCTCAGTGAATGTGGTCTAGAAAATCCCTTAAGGCCACACTCAAAGGCTCATTTCCCTGGTGATCTCAAATCCTATCAAGTCAACAATCAAGATTAACCATCATTACTCCACCCCATGTCAACCTGACACACAAAATTACCACTTTTAGGCACGGTCTTCCATCTCTTGTCCCTGTAGGTTCACAACCATCTTATAATACTAAAATATATTTAATACAAATTTAAAAATACCCATCGTCTTTAGTAGTTAAAAGTCCAAAGTCTGAGTCTCCTCTGAGACTCCAGGAAATCTCTTAACTGTGCTCTTATAAAATAAAGACAAGTTGCTTCCTTTCACTCTCATTCCCATTCCAAAAGGGAAGAGTGAGGGCATAGCCAGGAAGGATTGGGCCAAAGTGAAACAGAAACCCAGTAGGGAAAACACCAAATCCTACAGCTCCACATCAGGCATCTAGGGACTATGATGGGTTAATCTGTACTCGAAAAGGTTTGGGTAGCCTTGTGCTCCAGCACTACAGTTTACAGGACACACAGCCTCTCTCTGCACTCCACTCCATGCGGAAAACTTTCCTCTGTTGACCTCCCATACATGGTGTTGGTGTCACCAATATCCTGGGCTATTCACCTTCACAGTGTCGTTCCTTGGCCTCTCAGGGCCTCCTTGTATGGATTCCAACTCTGCCTCACATCACTTGGTCTTAGAAGCTTTCTGGAATTGTGAAGCAAGATTCTGTGACACTCCCCATCCCAGTGTTGTCTCTTTCATGCTTACAAAAACAATACCATGTTGATAGTGCTGCCAAGTTCTGCTGCTAGCTCCAAATGGACAAGTACCCCCTTACATCATCGTATGGCATTAGCTGCCGTGTGTCTTCCAGACTGGAGAACCATTTCCTTAGGGGGTTGTTTTAGAGCAGGGTTGTTTTGACTTTTTTCACAGTTGAGGTGGCTTTCTCCTCTCAAGTAATTTCATATTTTCATAAGTCGTAGTCTTTGATGGTCTTAGGCACCTTTCTTATTGCCCCAGTGCAGTGAGTGGCTTCCCTTAAACAGTGACAGCCTCTTTTTTTAGTACCTGCCTTGGCTGCCACTGGAATCTTGCTTGTACTCTTTCCTTGTCATTCTGTAGATTAATACAAAACAAAACCTTTCTGCTTAATTCTTTGCTTTTTTTTTTTTTACTGCAAATGTGGATAAATGCACATGCAAAACTCCAATACTCCTTCCTCAGCCCAAACACTTCTGCTGTCATGTTTCACCCATCAAACAAATCAATCCATTATCCTTAAGCGTAACTTCACATCCTCAGTTCTTGAGCAGGATCCTTTGCTAGAACAGCGTGTGAGTGACGTGTAGCCCAGCTCCTGATAGAGTCTTCTTCTCCGAGACCTCATGACCTGGGGCTCTACTGTCTTCACTTATTTCAGTATTCTGATCTTCAAAGTTGCTGCAGAATAGCTCATCTCATTCTGCTTATAGTGTCCCAGGGCTTTTCCAGCCCTAAGTTCTGAACCCTTCCATACGTCTCTTGCAAAGCAATTCCAAAGGCCTTAAAACCACATGACCAGCTTTATCCAGTCATACTTCTGTTATACACTCATTTTCTGTATTAGTTACTTGTTTTGTAGCTCTGATAAAAATACCAGACAAAAGCAACTTAAGGAAGAAAGTGCTTGGTTTGGATTATAGTTTGGGGGTAGCCACTTGTCAAACACTGACTCCAAAATCAGAAGGTAGAGCATGATGAGCACCTGGGCTGAGCTCATTTTCTCATTTTTATTCAGCCTGGAACCCTAGCCTGTGAAATAGTGTAACAATAGTGTAACCACATCTAGGGTGTGGTTACACAACGTCTTTCCACCTCAGTAAATCTAGGGAATCCCTCACAGACACACACACTCAGAGGCTTATTACCATGGTGACCCTAAATCCCATCAAGTTGACAATCCAAATTAACCAACGCAAGCATACCTGAGCTTGATGGTTAATATTTGCCAACTTGATAGAATTTAGAATTATCATGGAAACAAATTTCTGGTGGTGTCTTTGAGAGATTATCCGGATCAGGTTAACTGAACTGGGAAGACCTGCCTTAACTATGCCCATTCTATGGGCTGAGGTCCAGAATTGAAGAAAAGGTGAAGACAAGCTGAGCACACACATTCATCACTGCTTCCTGGCTATGGATAAAATGTGACCAGTTGCCCCAAACTCCTGCTACCTTGATTTTCTTGTTACAATGGAACTGGAAAACAAAATAAACCCTTTGTCCTTAGAGCGCCTTTGTCAGGCATTGTGTTGCAGCAACAAGGTAAGTAACTAATACAACGAGAATA
Organism: Microtus ochrogaster; assembly: GCF_000317375.1. Lineage (NCBI taxonomy): Eukaryota > Metazoa > Chordata > Mammalia > Rodentia > Cricetidae > Microtus > Microtus ochrogaster. The sequence continues at coordinate 339,159 of NW_004949246.1, read as the reverse complement.
CGGTAGGTATAATTTGCTTTATCAAGACTCTTTGAAGCTAGGTGTGGTGGCACACACTGCTAATCCCAGCATCCCACAGGTTGAGTGAGGCAGGAAGATTATTAGTTTCCAAACAACCCAAGTTGCAGAGTGAGATCCCGTCCCATGAAACTAAAGCAAAACGAGCTTTGAAATGAAACCAGGAAAAAGACCAAGGATATTCAGCCAGCCCGTTAGAAAAGCTGAGATGACTCCTTCCCTTTCTTGCCCACAATAAATGCATATTTATGCACTATTTATTCTCAAGGTGAGCAGAGCTATTTTAAGAGCCATGGTAGAGAATATCATAAGATACATGGTTCCTCTTGAGTACATATTGCTAGTTGATCTACTAGCATCAGAGAGGTCAATTTTAAGTGATGATTCAAGGGAATTAACTAAAGCCATCTTTCAGATTGCTGTCCCTTTTCCAGTGAAACAAATAAATCATGCCCATTCTTCACATTTCCCTGCTTGAGATGATGATGCCAGACTAGGTTCTGGGGTGCATTAGAAGAATGACCTTGACCTTCTACAGTCAGGGTTGCAACAAGCTAGGTGATACGTAGTGATTAAGATTACTTAGCTATCTTGGCCAGCTCTTTTTCCTTGATGTGCTTTGAATAATTGTCCATGGTTACTCAACAACTAGAGCCAGCATGAAGTCAGTTGGTCTGGCTCTGTGACTGTGTCTGAAACCAGAACTTCGAGATAAAAGCTTACTCTTGAATGTGGTACAAAAGAGAAGGAATACAGCAGGTAGCCCTGGGGCCGTCTACCCCAAGCTTAGGCTCAGTTCTTACAGATTGAGAGAGTGTCTCGCCCCTGAAGGAGGATTAAAACCTTGTAGAGGGCACAAAGCCCTTGGAAAAACCAGGAATGTAAAAACACCCAGGCTTATCTCTTCCACAAAAGGGATGCTTTCCACCTAGAAGGCCAGGAATGGACGTAGTAAAAAGCCTGGTGAGCTGCACTATCTATAGGGCCAGGCCACCTGAGTCTCTGAGACTTTGTTTATCCCAGACACTTCCTCGTTAGGCCTTTATCTGGAGCATTGTTTCTCAGTCAACAGAACCCATCTTTATGAAAGAGGTCACATGTACTTTGTAAAGAGTTTCAATGTAAACATTTCTTAAATTTTATTGTACACAAGGAATTGAGTTCATTAATCTCAATATACTTTCCCCCAAAGTTGTTTGGTGCTTAAATATCTAAAATAAACTTCCCGGTAGTGTTAGACTCTAGAAGTTTAAATCAACACTGGCTAGAGTCGTGTTGAACCAGATTTCCTTCTTGTCTCATTCGGATCATTACTCTGCCTGTCCTGGTGTTTGTAGAGACGCCCCACAACTGGTGCCCAATGTGAGGGGCTCAGCCCTCAAAGAAAGTAAGAAAACTTTTCCTTAACTAGGAATAGGGGTACAGTTTCCTGTCCTCTCAACCAAGGGGTCACAGCTGTAAGCGAGAAGGGAAGAACATAAGCATGGGTTCTCAGTCTCTGTTACAAAGCATGTCATACAGTTACTGAGAGGTTTGTTCAGCTCTAAGCTCTGCAACTTTGTACAAATAGCTGTAAAATTTAATCCTTGGTTTCCTACACAAGCAACCACAGATGCTGAAAAGTGGAAGCATACAGGAGTCAACGTAAAAACAGCCCGTGAGAAAGGAGACAAAAATCCCTGTCAATTATTTTGCAGTATGGACTGCAGTAATTTACTACTTGGATCCCCTCTGGAGAACTATGGAAAGGAAGACCCTCTGGACACATCTCAGCAGAAGGCTGCTGCTCCCACATTTAAGGAGAGTGATTTAGATAAGCTGCCCCCTTTCAAATCCCCCAAATTTCTTTTTTTCCCTTTTTTTTCTTTTTTTTTTTTTTGGATTTTCAAGACAGGGTTTCTCCGTAGCTTTTGGTTCCTGTCCTGGAGCTAGCTCTTGTAGACCAGGCTGGCCTCGAACTCACAGAGATCCGCCTGCCTCTGCCTCCTGAGTGCTGGGATTAAAGGCGTGCGCCACCACTGCCCAGCTCAAATCCCCCAAATTTCTATCTATGTACAAGAAATATTACTTCTCATCAATCTAATTGAGAAATTCAGTCTCTGCTGCCTCACTAAAGATTACTTAGGGAAGACGAGGACTCTAACCAACAGGAAAATGATTGAACTAAACCTCTAATCATTCCAGCCCTTACAATGCCTGTGATTTGAGATCCTCAAGCCCCCAAAGTGTGTCAATATCACCCTTTTACTTTCAAAATTCTTAAAGAATTTCCAAAGATCTGTTGATGCCAATGGCATGCATGTTGCATTGATACAAGGTGTGAAAATGTAAGCGGGGATATTATTATTCCTTGGGACTATGAGCAAATATGCAAAGCTTCATTAGCCCCAGGACAATACTTGATGTGGAAAGGAAAATATTATGATGAATGCGATGAACAGGAAGAAAGGAACCGTAACAATAACATCCCTGTTAATTCAGGCATGCTTCAGGAAGTAGAACAATACAGTGACGCATTAGTACAGATGAAAGGTTCTGCCCAGTGTTTTGACCAAGTATGCCTTTGTGCACAACTACGGATCATGGAGAAACTGTGGATGCTCTGGACCACTCCAAAACAGAAGGTTAATGAACCTTGGCCTGAGTTTCTTGCTCATGTTAAGAGAACAGTAATTACAACAAAAAGTAATTCATGGAGAAATCACAGATACCCTGATCACATTTGTTGGAGCAACCAAAGAATGCAGAGCTGCTCTAGCAGCAGAAAAGCATGGTGACTTTTCTAATTGGGTGACAGCCAATCAAGATATTAGCAGCTGCTCTCACATTGCAGTGGTCATGAATATATCTGGAACCACAACTTCAAAATAACAAACTTCCTCTTGAAAATGGGACAAAAGAGAAGGAGTACAGCAGAAACCCTCAAGCCATTAACTCCAGACTGAGGCTCAGTTCTTGCTGATCTAGAAGTATGTCGAGAGAGTCACACCACCAGGGAGAGGAGGATTAAAGCCTCATGTTGGAACTTCAGGTATTTTGTGTACAAACATGAGGACATGAAAAACAAGGAAAGGAAGTGAGAGAATATATGCTAGCAAGAGATAATTGGGAGCTGCCTGCTTCCGTATGCTATCGGAAGGTCCACCTGAGAAAGGGCGGTGGCAGAAGCCCATTCATGGAGCCAGGCGACACCGGTCCAGCTCTCCAGTTGTTTCCTGGTACTAGAGAGGTAGGAAATAGGAAGGGCCCTGTTCAGCCATAGGACACCCTGTCCAGGTTCATGCAGGAGAAAACACTCGGGGCTTTTATGGGTGATCTTATTGTAGGTGATCTTACTGTGTCCTCTTGAGAAATGAAGCCATTGGCTACTCAAACACTGCGTGTGTTCACTAATTGCAGGCAGCATAATTGCAGACCTGAAAACAACAGACAGAAAAGCAGGCCCAGGCCCAATTTAATTTACAGAAAGCAATGCCTTAGTTGTGAGTCTTATCGTATACAACAAGAAGAGAAGTGGCATTTAAACACAAAGATTTTAAAGCCCAGAAATACATTTTAAAATTCTTCCTAAACAAGAGTTTTCAAGTTGGAAGGATTTAAATAAGTCCTGCAAAGATGACCAGAATCTGGTTCAGCCAGAGGAACCCTTACCAAGGCAAACTCATCCTAGGTCTGTCTCAGAGGGGCTACTTATCATACCAGGTTTAGCAACTCAGTGGTCACCCCTTCTAGGCACCAGATTCTCATCCGAAAGCCTTGCTTGCTTTTGACTTGGCATTTCTGCTCAAACTCATCTACCATTTCTCTCCTTTTGATTGCCAGATAAAACAGAGTGCCCTGTTGGAGTTACTTGTCACAAAAACAAGGGACACCCTTCTTTTTCTTTTTAAATTGAAACGAAATGTTTTTCCATGTAATATATTCTGATCATTGATTCCCCTTCCTCTACTTCTCCAAGATCCCCCACCCAAGTCCACACTCTTTCTTTCTCTTATTATTATCTATTTTTATTAGAAAACAGATAACTGAAAAAAACCCAAAAAAGAGAAAATAAACAGGGAAAAAAAGATATTAAAAAAAGGTATCAAAAGAAACACATACAGACATAGAGACCCACACTAGCACACATTGGAAACCCACAAAAACATTGGAATAATAATATATAAAAGCAAAATATTTGTAAATCAAAAAAAAGAAAAGAAAAAAACCCAGGTGGAACATTAAGAATTGACAAAAATAAATAAACAAAATGCCCAAATCCCCGATGGGTTTGTTATGTGTATAACCAGTGAGACTCGATTGGAGAAAACTAATTTTTTTCTTTATCAGTTCCTTTATCAAAATTCTTTCATCAATAGAGATAGTGCCTGGGTTAGGGATAGGGACTTGAACGGACACCTTTATTCTTTAAAAAAAATTATTCACTGCTTAACTTAAATGCATATTTAACTGGGCGTTGGGTATTTTTATTTGCTGACTCTAGCTGACCTCCTCCCTGTAGAAGCCGTATGTATGAATCCTTTACCACTTGACTGTCCACATCTGGGGACATCCATTGCTGAAGCGCCACTGGTCCGCTTGTAGCCAGGCCAACTAAAACCATAAACACTTTCTGGTTTTCTCTTTTCACCAAGCCTTGCCTATACAGGAGCTCACAGGTCCAAGGTTATCACCGTGAGTGAGCGCAGGAGTAAAGTTCTTAAAATTTCGTTATCACCCATCAGTTTAGGCAGAATGGAACATCTTTACCACCCATGCAGAGATTCTTGGGTCTCTTTTTTTTTTTAAAATTTTATTTATTTATTAAGGATTTCTGCCTCCTCCCCACCTCCCATTTCCCTCCCCCTCCCCCGATCAAGTCCCTCTCCCTCATCAGCTTGAAGAGCAATCAGGGTTCCCTGACCTGTGGGAAGTCCAAGGACCGCCCACCTCCATCCAGGTTTAGTAAGGTGAGCATCCAAACTGCCTAGGCTCCCCAAGCCAGTACATGCAGTAGGATAAAAACCCACTGTCATTGTTCTTGAGTTCTCAGTAGTCCTCATTGTCCGCTATGTTCAGCAAGTCCGGTTTTATCCCATTGAGTCTGAGTATTAAACTGTGGGAATCCAGGGCGATCCTCGAACCGGGGTTCAGTTCTCAAAGGCAAACGGTAGGGGGCGCACGTCCTGTGACCCTCCCAGCTTCTGATAAAAGATGAGCTCATAGTCCAGCAGGCCACCTGGAATCACTCAGGCTCTAGTGAACATACAGATCGCCCCCAGATCCACACAGCCACGTGCCAAATACTTCCTTTCTGTTCTAACAAAGGATGATCTTTTCTGTCTTAACAAAAGAGAAGTCTTAAGCAAGAAAGATAGCAAAGAACAACAAAAGAATCAAGAGAAACACTTCCAACAATTAACATAAAAACAGTAGCTACTAGATCAAGAAGAAACGGGCTGCGACTGTTTCCTTACGTGTTCTTTGGAGACACGTTCATCCTAAGGACGCAGAGGTTCAATCTTTAAGTCCTTGACTCTTCTGACCTTTTAAATCCGTTGTCTCCTTGGGGTGTGTTCTCCTGGAAGACAAAGATGATGCTTTTTGTCTTCTTTCTTTTCTTTGTATCTCACTCTCCTCCTTCCTCTTCCTCTCTCTCCTTTCCTTTTCGGCGATTCAATCTTCAGCATTGTATACACCATGTGCATATGCTCAGGTGTGCACACACAACTGCACATACACTCGCAGGTCAACAAAAATCCTACAGAAAACAAACTTTCTAGCTTTAACACTTGCTGACTTAAAAATCTCTCTAGTTACTTTGTCTTTCTGGGTGCCTTCGCAGGGATTTTTCTGTATCTAATTGCAAGAGGGTGCTTTGCTGTTGTGCTCTAATTAAGAGGATTAAGTGGATTGAGGTGTCTCATAACCGCCTCTTGTTGTGATAAAAGGTCCTCCCTTGCTCACAGGAAAATGGGCAGTGGATTTGTGGGTTGCTACAGTCAATTTCATCGCCAAAGAAGCAAGGTGCACATCTCACGAGCAGTGACAATTATCCCAGCTTGTGCTACCTGGCTTCTGTGAGAGTATCTCTGTCATGTGTGGAAAGCATTTTACAAATACAGATACATATGAATTCTATGGTAACATCATTAGGACGACCCAAAAGTAATGCTAGTTTCTATTATTCCTGCACTTTTAGATATAATTTCTATTTCTGTGTTAACAACAAGGCTAGAGAACACATTGCTATGGTGCATGCCTTCCAATTGGAGCCCAGATTGTGTGTTGCACTGACATTCAGAGCTAACTGGGCACACCTGGTTAACTGTAGCAATGTGGTCAGTGCAGGCTCCTCCTCGCCCAGGGAAAACCTTAGTCACTGGAGTTACAGTTACAGGACAACACACTGTCATGCATCATCTCGTGGCTAGGTGTGTGTCGATAGAAGGAGAGTAGTGATGGTAAAAGCTCCAGTGACAAATATCTCTCTCTACTGGGGACTTTGGTGCCAGAAGGCGCTAAGCATCCTTAGTAGGGGTGCTTAGTGGGAGCCTGAGGTGTTCAGTGAATACCTGCAGCAAGTGGTGGTGAACCCTGGTGTCCGATAGGCCAGAATGAGTTATATAGGGAGCAGAGAAGAGGGAAAGAGATTTGGTCTTTCCTGATTTGGAGATGGGTGCGGGGCTGTGTCAGTATTCTAGATTAGCAGAGAACAGTTGACAGGACAGAGCCTGTATCTGTGCTCTCAGTTTCTGAGCCCAGCTTTGTTAGCAGCTCTCTAATTCTGTGGGTTTGAACTGCCTGCCTGATGTCACAGGGTTGCGGAAGCTGGCTTGGCTGCTGGGAGGTGGCTTTAGTTCTGAAAGATGTGAAGGAGGGGATCAGATGTCCGTCCAGAGTGCCCAGGAGGCTCAGTGCTCCAGCATCATGCACCGGATCCTAAGAAGAGCATTCCTCTCAGCATTGAAAGGGCTGGGACTTGGAGCATCTTCACATCTTGACTCAGACTCTCAGGGCTGTGCCCTAGAACCACCCACTTACTAATAAGAAGCTGTGCCTGGCAGTAGCTGGGAACTGGGTCTTCTGGCAAGAGCATCAGCGTGCTCTGCCTCAGTCAGCACGTGATGGAGGACACGCTGGACAGAAGTGAAAATGCTTACCCAGGCCACCCTCCCTTGGTGCAGCCTTTCAGATCTCTGAAACTGGAACAAACCTGGATTGATTTCTGTGCTCACTGGGCTAGCCTATTTGTAGTTTATGCTGAACATGGGTCTGGGTGTTTCTGTGATGATAGTTTTAAGAGATTTTATGAACAATTAAGACACAGATGTTGAGTAACATAGACAAGCTTTTCGTAAACTGTGTAGGCCTTATCCAGTCAGTTGAAGGCCATAGGGAGTTTTATGCAAAAACTTTTAATAACAGCCCAGATAGTATCTTTTTTTTTTTTTTTTGGATTTTTTCAAGACAGGGTTTCTCTGTAGTTTTTGGTGCCTGTCCTGGAACTAGCTCTGTAGACCAGGCTGGTCTCGAACTCACAGAGATCCACCTGCCTCTGCCTCCCGAGTGCTGGGATTAAAGGCGTGCACCAACACTGCCTGGCCCCAGATAGTATTTTAGGACTACTCTGTGGCACTGAGTAGAAAGGAAGAAAGAAAGAAGTAAAGAAAGGAAGGGAAGAAGAAAGGAAGAAAGAGATAAAGAGAAAACAGAAAAGAAAGAACCTCAAAGAGGCCCAGGTACTTTGTCAAACGAATTTTTTTATCAGTTATAAGCACTTTTCAAATATACTCCAGACTTTTCCTAAACATAAAGGATGCAGGACATGCTGTGTCTGCTTGTATTTGGAGTTTGGGGAGCTGGAAAGATCCAATCAGGTGTCTAAAGACTGCCTTTGGCCTCTCTGCTCAGGCCATAGGGAATCAGGTTACTCAGCTATGATTATTAGGGCAGGCATAATTCAGGAGGATTTTCTTATAAGCAGCTCCCCAAAATGTCCCATAGAATCCTCATCCTGGAACATGATCATAGGATGATATATCCACTGGTGTTTCATATGGCAGCCTCTTCTTCCTCGGGGATAAGATGACACAGTGTCCATTGAATAGTAAAACAGTTACTATGGAAAAACAGTATAGTCTTTCCCGCCCCAAAGTGAAAAAGTAGAGCATATGAGTCAAAACCCCACCGTTATAGTCAACGGATGTGAACTCAGCATCTTGAAATGACTCTTGGGCTAGACAAGCAGTTCAGAGGTCCAGGGCTTGCTTAACATGGGAAGACAAGCATGATATTATACATGGAACTGAAAGAGCCAGGCTTTCAGAGGCAGAGAGTAGATGGTGGCTTAGCTAGGCAGGGGAGAGTGAGATATTGGCCATTGGTTACAAAGTTACACCTAGGAAGAAGACTGTGGTGTGCTATTTCATAGAAGAATGATTATAATTAACAACATCACATTATATAAATAATAGCAAGAAGAGAGGATTTTAAATGTCCTAATGGTAAATAAATGAGAAATATTTGAAGCCATTGTTAACTTATTCAGAATTGATCATGACAATGTATATAAAAATATTATGCTTTACCACATAAATATGTATGATTAAAATCTGTCAAATTAAAAATTAATTAACCATAAAATAACCCTAAGAATCTTAATGGCACGAGAGCCTCATTTTGCGTTCTCAGAAAGGAATTTTCTAGAACAGAACTTGCCTACTGCATTTTTGTTTTGGGAATTCAGGCTCGATTTTTATGAGTTAACATTAAATCAGAAGCAAGATGGCTGGGAATGTAGATCAGTGGTAGAAAGCTTGCCTAGTATGTAGGGTCCCTGAGTTCAATCAATACTCATCACTGAAAAAAACCAACGGAAAAAAAGATGAATTCTCCCAAGTGTATGTAACAGCATTAGTTGGCCAGCAGCTAAGCCATAGGTTATGATAATGTATCCTCTCTTTCTAAGCCTGCACATTAGCTCACAGGCTCAGTTTGCTCCAGGAACTCTTTGGGAAATGTGATGTATGGGGAAGGGAGATAAATCCCCTCCCACGAGTGCTGGAGAGGACAGGCTTGTCCTGCAGTGGCAGAATGCTTTAGAGGCTATGAAGCCGAAGAACGTCGACTTTGACAGTTTTGTTGTTGCTTGTTGTTGTGGTACTAAGGATCAGACATGCACGCCAGACAAATGTTCTTCCACCAAGCTCCACTCCCAGCCCATAACAATGGTTTTTGTTTTCAAGTAGCCTTTTCATCTAGATAAAGAGAGTGAGTTAGCGGTGTACTATGAGAGGGCTTATGCTGTGGGTGGTTTACACAGTACTGAGAAAGGATAGCACACTATTAATCAGGACACGATGCTTCTCAGCAACTATGAGACCGTGTCTTCTAAGATCAGCACATGCATGCTTAATACATCTTGGGGGAAAGCCAACTGAGGCTGCAGGATAATAGCTGCATGTTCTAGATGTGGCATGAACAGTCCTATCCCTCTGCACAGTCTCCCAGCTCACTGTAATTGTGGTGACCTGCTTCTTCATGCCGTTTGGCCCACCTAGGTGAGATGAAATCTTCTTTAGCAGGGATGCTCAAAATTTTAAAGTTGTTTGTGTAACTATGTGCCTAATAGAGCTTTTTAAATTGCAAACCATTGCCTCCATGAGTACCAAGCATTCATGAGATGCATAGACACATGCAGGCAAAACACTCTTACATATTAAAACAAAAATAAATAAATAAAAAGTAAATTACAAAGAATTGGAACTAGATAATGAGCCACAGCTCATGACTATAGTATGGTCATTTTGATGAATAGCATAAATCAACTGAGGATAGTAACAAATATGTAGAAAATACCAATGTTAAGAAAATACAATTTAAGAATGTGCCTAAATGACACAAAGTTAAGTAAAAATAGCAGAAAACATCTTTCTACTGATTACAACTATGTAGAAATATATATATATATATATATATTCTCATGT
>NW_004949246.1:314581-329073 GCF_000317375.1 Microtus ochrogaster | reverse complement strand
TGTGTATGTGTATGAGAGTATTTAATAGGTTTAACGGTTTAGACACCAACATTTATTTGACTTTTTTCTTTTAAAAATATTTAGATTTGTTTTCTTTTATGTGTATAAGTATTTTCCGCATGTAGTATGTGCATTATGTGCATGCCTGCAACCTGTGAAAGTCAGAAGGAGGTATTTGATCCCCCGGACTGGAGTTATGCATGGTAGTGAATCAACGTGTGGACCCTGAAAGTGCTCTTAACTGCTGAGCTATCTCTCCAGCTTTCTTTCTTTTTTCTTTCTTCCCTTCTTTCCTTCCTTCCTTCCCTTCTTTTTTTAATTTAAGAACTTGTAGATGGCTCAATGTGCTCCAGGACCTGAGTTTCAGTTCCTTGCATCCATGTAAAAAGTGGGACACGGTTTTGCTTTCCTGTAGCAAACACTGGCACTGTGGGACAGTGGAGGAGGATGGCTGGAGCTTGCTGCTGGCTTGCCCAGCTCCACGTTCAGTAAAAAAGCCTGTTTCAAGGAAATAAAAACAGAGTGATAGAGTGGAACACGCATGTCCTCCTCTGGTCCCCTCATGAGTCTGCACACACATGTATGCGTGTGCCATATACATATAGTCCACACTCACACAAACATACTGAAAAATGTGTATTAGTGCATGGTAGCTGTACGAAGTATCTTCACTGCTATATTTTCACGTGTGACATAGTGTGCTTTGATCATATTCATCTTCTTACTACTCTTTCTATTTTAAAACATTATCATTATTTATTATAATTATTACCATTATTATTTTGAGACAGGGCCTCTCTTGTGTAGTCCTTACTGTCCTGGAACTCATTATGTAGACCAGGCTGGCCTTGAACTCACAGAGATCTACCTGCCTCTGCCTCCCAAGTGCTGGGATTAAAGGCGTGCACCACCGTCGCCTGGCTTTGGCTCAATTTTCATTTTAAACTGTGTGCCTGTGTGTTGGTATGTGCACTTGAGTACAGTGCCCATAGAAGCTATCAGTGCCAGACATCATGGAGCTGTAGCTCCAGGCATTTGTGAGCCAACCAACATAACTGCTAGAAATCAAACATCAATATTTGTCTTCATCAGATTGATTCCTTAACACGATGAGCTCCTGTTCTAGCCATGTTCCTTCAAGTGACATAATTTCATTCTTCTTTGTGGTTGAGTAAAATGCTATTCTGGGCACACACCACCTTTCTCCATTTATCTGTGGATGGGCACCTTAGACTAATTCCATAATTTTCCTACTGTAACTGCTGTAGCAATAAATATGGGTGTGCAAATCTCTCTCTAGTCACATGGATGTGCAAACCTATCTCTAGTCAGGAACATGGGTGTACAAGCCTTTTTTCTAGTAACATGGATGTGCAAACCTCTCTTTCTCTCCTAATGTGGGTGTGCAAGCCTCTCTCTAGTCAGGAACATGGATGTGCAAGCCTCTCTCTCCCCTAATGTGGGTGTGCAAGCCTCTCTCTAGTAACATGGGTGTGCAAGCCTCTCCCTCTCCTAATGTGGGTGTGCAAGCCTCTCTCTAGTAAGCTGGCTTTGATCCTATAAGATGCATACTCAGGAGTCACTTATAAGTTCTTTTTATTGAATTTCATTGATTCCTCAGGTGGGGGAAGCAGAAATTACTCATCTTATTTTGCCGTGGCTTGGCAGCAATAAACACTGCTGTGAATGCCAGCAAGGCGTGTTTGTTTGCCAAGGTAGCAGTCATGAGTCACTGCAGCCCTCACTAAGACCGCTCTGGAATAATGTGAAGATTGAAGTTGATCATGATCAGTTGACTTTAGGCAGGGACCATTGTTCTAGAAGGTCTAGATGGGCTCTCTAAACAAGGGGAATACTTAAATAGAAGAGTTAGCCAGACCCAACTGAGAATTCCTTTAGTCCAAGAACTCCAGGAGGCTAAGACAGGAAACTCACTCATGAAAGACATAGACAAACCCTATGCTAATAGTTTTATGTCAACTTGACACAAGCTAAAGACCCCTCCGTGGCCTCTGCAGCTCCTGCCTCCAGATTCCGGTTCTGTCTGAGTTCCTGTTCTGACTTCCTTTGATGAAGAATGGTGATGTGGAAGTGTACTCTAAATACCCAGCCCCCACCCCCCCAACTTGATGTTTGGTCATGGTGTTCAATTGCAGCAATAGAAACCCACAGATGCCCGTGACAAAGAAAAAAGAAGTTCTACCTGTGACAGTGGCCTTAGGTTCTATCACTGAGTAGCCCTTTCTGATGCCTTCCTAGTCCCCACAAAGGCACCAACCAGTTCCCTGGCCTTTAGCTGGACTCTCACTGATAACACTTGCTACAAGTTCCCTTCTGGGTGGGCAGATGGAAAGTCAATGGAGCTAAATGGTTGTCACAGAGTGATGGAGTGGGTGATGTGAGGATCAAATCCAGGCCAGCAAAGGGCAGGTATTTCTGGAATGCAGCCTGTGCCTCACTCTCCTGTCTCTGGGCATAAAGGAGAGGAGGGTTAGTTGAAAGTTCTCTATTAAAGTTATACAAGGGTTTTATGGGAGCTGATAGAAACAAGCTTTTCTTGGAAACATTAGGCAACTATTCGCTTCATCCTTTCCTTTCAAAGGCTAAGAATAGCCACAGAAGGTCTTTAAAACTTCCCAGGAGACAGAAACATGTCGTTGCTGCACAGGTGAAGCTAGTGCCGACGGGCTGAGATGAGGGCAAATATGGATGCTGTGCAGGTGACGGAGCAAGTGAGCTTTATTCCATTCTAACTCATGCAGGGTAGCTTATTCCCGGTCCACTTTCCCCTTCAGCCATGCAGAGCATTGAACCCTACTGCCTAAGTATGTGGTAGGGTAAAGAGGGACAGAAGACAGACCTTTCCCATGGGTAATAGCCAACATTCTCTTCTTAGAAACTAGAGAATCTTCTTCAGTTAATTAATTATAGAAGCAGGAAGAGAGACTAGAAGATCTTGGAAAGTTCCTTCCTTAAAAAAAATTTTGAAGTTATGAAATATGAGCTCATCATTGCAGGTCAGAGGCACAGCTCCTCCCAAACCAGATAAATCTCTAAGGTGTAAGGAAGGATAACATGTTCCCCAAATATATTTACTTACAATTAGACTTTGTATTTTCCTTATGAGCTAATCATATTCTTAAAATAGAATTTTAATCTGCGTTCTCATAAAGTTTGTGTAAATATGGATTCCAACCTGCTAGAGAGTGGCATCAGTAAGGTCAGATGTGGCCATGTGCGAACTGGGCACAAAATCCAGTGTTCTTGTGCAGTCCCCCTTTGAGGAGCAAAGACCCAGAAATGATAGGCTGCCCTGCTTTTCAATACGTTAAAATGTGAAGAGTTAAGTAAGACAGCACTGTGCAAAGGAAACATGACATCTCCACCGGCCTCTCTGTCCTTGTCCTTGGGGCATCACTGCAGCTTGCTGGGGCAGGCTGTCTAAGCTGAAATGTCTGTGGCTTGGGTTCATAGTCACGGCTTGTTAATAATCACTGAATACCAATATGTTCACACAGTGGGGGTGAAACATAGCCCCCAAGCTTGCACACACAAACAAGAAAGAGAACTTTTTTGGGGGAGGTGAGTTTAACTTACATTTTGAAACCCATTTGCCAGAGGGCAGAAAAGTACATGTTGGTTTATTAGTGTCTCCCCAACTTCCTCCAGTGCTGAATCTGTCAGTTTTGAGGAACTCGTGGTGGGTATTTAGGGGGAGACCCACCTGGAGTCTTTTGTTTGCTGGGCGGATGAAGCTTTTGTTGGTTCAAAAGGAGAAGAGGAACACTCGGCTCAGTTTAGGGAGGGGTACAGGGCCAACCAGCCCTTCCACAACGGCCTCATCTAGCATCAGCTTTCATGAAGTTTGATTTGGCTGAATAATACAAATCTTCATTTCAGTTCTTCCTTTCAAGGTACTAAGCCAATTCAACCTCCAGGCATGCTTCGGTTCAGAGCTGATGAATTCCCTAGTTTCTTTTCTCATCTTACTGTGAGGTGTTGACAATGATCTTGTGAGAAGGAGGAAGACCAGCAGCAGGAAAAAGGGTTGTAGGGCTGGAAGGAACTTGAATAACAGCCCCCTGATTGGAAGCCCCTGGCCTGGGAGTTGCCCCCATCTGGACTCCAACTGCCAGACTGTCATGCACTGACCCCTCCCCTTTTATGAGGGTCAGGACCGCTCTCACAGACTTAATCTTCTTGCACTGGAAAAAGGTACACGTCACATGGTTTCTGGTTTGCATGGGCTCTTCTTCCCACCATGCTGTCTTGGTCTACCCAAGTGCTGCATTTATTAAACACGGGCATTTTAATTTGGTTTGATTGGAGCTTCTTGCATTGGAGGAGAGGTTTTTCTTAAGATTGAACCAAACAGATGGAGGTTCCCACCGAAAAGGGTCTGTTGGGCCCAAGGCTGCCTTCTGCAAAACACCCTTTCCACGCGCCCTCCTCCAGTCAAGTTCAGCTTCACTCAGTGAGTTTCTCCTTTTTAAACTGCCTTGTCCTTAGGGTCTTGGGGTGACCCATTCACTTTTCGGGTTTTCCGCTGAAGTCACGGCCTGCCTGGAAGCCTGATCCACAAGGCGAAAACCAGGGGCTTTTGCCGAGGTAGGACTTGAGAGAGACATCCCTCACTCATTTCTCATGCACCTCCGTTTTGACTCAAGGGCTCTCTGTTCGGTGGACGCACTGCAACAGACTTGAGTCACACAGGCATCCACTTTTAAAACAGGTTTCTTGTGATTCCAAGTTGATTCCTAAACTCCCTTTGGCGCCTTTTTAAGAAAAATCCTTTTAAATTGGGGTTATCTAACCTAAATTAACAATGCTCCTAAAGCCAGTGGTTTCTAAATTTCTAACCGCGCGTTCTTGTCCTGCCCCCAATCCCCGCCCCCCTTATTCACGGCCAGTGCTTTCATCCCACCTGCCGGGTACTTCCGCTCTGCTTCCCAGCTTCCCGCCCACTCCCTGCTCTCTAGCACAGGCTTCCAAAAGTGCTTTACTTGTCTGTCTGTTGAAATGATGTGGTCACACTATGCCTGTGTGAATGTGTAAATGCCTTTTCGTAAAGTGCTCAGTCTATGTGTGTTTTTGTGATGTCCTCAAAATACTCCTTTTAATCTTCTTGCACCTACTAGCATTGCTAGACTGTAGCTAATTGGATAAAATACACACCTAAATTTAGCTTATATGCCCAGTTTAAATAACAGGTAATGGTACCTAGTTCTCAAGTGCCTTTACAGATCTGAGGACATGGCATTTTAACAACAGACATGCAGCTTCTGCAGCACCCTTTAGCTCCTCCAAAAAGACAGAAGACCTTTTGCCTCCAGGCCTTGCCTCTGGGTTTGGCAAAGCAACCCACACAACAGAAAGTGGACTTCCACCTCTTCGGCTTCCTGGATGCCTTTTAGGGAATCAATCTTCTCATCCTGCCAAGACAGGTAGACTGCCCCCCCCCACCCAGGAAAAATCTTTGGGCTTCTTGTACTCAGCAACTATCAGCAAGCACTGGTTCTAAGACTGGTGTTCTCCAAGGACTAAGGCAAGGACTTGGGATTGCCTGCAGAGCTAAAAAGTCTGTCTCAATTTTACTCATTTATTCCTCCCAGATCTGTCTAATGGCATTTTACAACTTAAGGTACTGTTAACTTATTACATCATCTATGACATTTAATGAAGTTTCCTGCTAAAATACAGACAGGTGTGCCTCTTTAACAGGCTTCATAGTCCAGGATGAACAGGTTTCAGGTATGTCTTCAGAGGGTCAGGGTTTCCAACTTAAAGTTCTACTTCAGTGACTCCAGCCAGTTTCAAGCATATTTTACAGGTCACTCCTGCTGCCTGGGCCAAGACCAACTCACAACATGCTCTCCAGATAACTAGATGCTGCTCTAGCCACTCCTCTCACTGAGTGTGAACACAGGAACTCTCAGCTCTCCCCTCTCTCATGTTGCCCCATGCCCACAGGAAGTAGCCAGACTTGAGCCAATGCCCCTTTATCCAAAGAGAGCCTAAAATGTTGGTCATAAATATCACCTCAGTTCCTTGTCACTCCTCTATATTCAAAGAGTCTGGAATGTAATATTAAGTTGGGGATGTCACTTCAGCTCTTTAACACCCCTATAACCAAGAAGTCTAGGATGGTTGGAAGCCCCTGGCCTGGGAGTTGCCCCGGTCTGGACTCCAACTCCCAGCCTGCCAAGCACTGACCCCTCTCCCGGGCTATTTAGGCTTGCACTGGGAAAAGAAACACGTGGTTTTGGGTTTGTGTGGGCTCCTCTTCCTGCTATGCTGACTTGGTCCACCTGAGAGTGCCACATTTATTAAACACAGGCATTTTAATTTGGTCTAATCTGGTTTGACTGGAGTTTCTTGTTTTGGTGGAGAGGCTTTTCTTAAGATTAAACCAAACACTCCCATGGCCTTTGAAGCCCTGCACTAAGGCCAACTGAGGCCAGAGGCAGGCAGCAGAGCTGACACAACCTGTTGTCCGTGTGGCTTTGTCTGCATAAACAAGATGATCAATTGAAGATAATGAATGTTTACCCTGTTGTCCCTCAATCCTAACATCTTATTTTTTATTAGTGTATATTCCTCGTGCATAGTGCTGGGTTTTATAAAGAAAATTTCTTTGAAGTTATTGTGTCCCTTGATCATATTACCCTTCCCACATTCTCTCCTTTGACCCCCTTGTCCCTCCCACTAGTCTCCTTCCTTCTTGTCTCCCTTTGACTTTCATGTCATATCTTTACAAAATGTTTTCATGTACTTCTGCCAGATAGAGGATCCACAAAGTAAAGAAAACATGGTGCTTCTTTCCGAGTCTTGGCTTATTTCACGTAATAACGATGCTATCCTCTTGCATAGCTTCCCCCCAAATGACATAATTTCATTTTTCTTCATGGCTGGAGTAAACTATGCTCTTTATTTGTGCCGTTTTCTTTATTTTTTTTTAATTTGTTGCATGCCCACTGATTTTTATTACTTAGCTGTTGTGAACAGAACAGTGAGAAACACAGAGACACGAGTATCTCTGTGCTGCGGTGACTGGGCTCTTTGGTTGTGTAATCAGGGGTGGTATAGCCGGGCTATATTGGAGCACTATTTTCAGTCTTTTGAGGAAACTCTACAGTGATTTCTACAGTGGCCAGATCAGTTAGTGTTATGCTCAGATCACAGCATTCCCCAAAAACTAACTAGGAGACCGAGTCCTGTATGTAAAAGCAAAGAGCCTTTATTCTTAATCAAGTTCAAACTTGGACTCTCTGTGTGTCAATGTATTGGTGTGATCGGGGAGCCCCATCTCAGTTGGGTGAGGTTTTTATAATAGCAGAGGTTGGGGTGAGGGATTTTTAAGGCTCAGGACCCCTGATTGGCTGACATTTGTCTAGGGATGTCCTGGCGCAAAGGGATGGGTGCGTGCTGGCAGGTGATCCTAGCTACCAATGGTTGGAATTTCCTTTGGATGGTCTGTTCCTGGGTGGTGCCTGGGTGGTCTCAGTTTGTAGTCTTTCTTGAAACCAGGTATTGCCTTAGGGTAAACTACTGAGAATATCAAGGCTGGGTCTTACCTTAGCGTTACCATAACAACTTATAGGGGCTCCTTTACCCAATCCTTACCAGCATTTGTGGTTGCTGGTTTTCTTTACAAAACCCATCCTGACCAGTATGAGATAGAATCTCAACGTGACTTTATTTTCAGTTCCTTAATAACTAAAGATGTAATTATTCAGCCACAAATAAGGCGGCACTTCTGGGTTCTAGAGCCATGCATGTGCAGACAGACATGCCCTCAGGCAACTGCCTGAGTGTTAAAGGGCCCCTGAGTGACCCTCGTGCACGCATGCATGGTTCCATCCACATATGACTCAGCTAACCCCTTGTGCACATGTATGAGCCTGTCATCTGTGTCATCAGCGTATGACATAGTCACACCAACCCCTGTGCACATGTGCTAGACAGCTTTTAAAAAGCTGGATGCGCTATCTTCCTCTCTCTCTCTGCACACCGATTCCCCAGGCCTGTACACACCCCCTCTAATAAACTCCAAAGCGGGTTTGTTTCATGTTCCATGTTTCCTTCTCGCTTGCGCCAGGTAATTTCAAAAGATATTGGGAATTTTTCATGTTTATTGACTGTTTGTATTTCAATTTTTAAGAACTGTTTATATCTTTAGTTTCTTTATAGTTTTTTTTTGTTTTGTTTTCATGGTTCTTTACATATGCTAGATGTACTGACAGAGTATAGCTAGCAAAGGTTCTCTACCATTTTCTCCAGAGAGGCTACCTCTTTTTAAATTTTTTCTCTAGTTGCAAGGAAGTCTTTCAATCTCATCTAAACAATTTTCCGAACTATTTGAGTTCCTTTCAGAAAGTCTTTGCCTAGGCCTATGTCTTGAATTGTTTCCCCTCTATTCCCAACAGTGTCAGAGTTTCAGGTCTTCTGGTAAGTGAGGCCTTTGACTAATTTTGAATGGAGTTCTGTTCCCGTGTGAGAGAGAGCTGCCTGCTTTCATCCTTCTAAGTGCATATGTCCACTTTCCCCAGCACCATTTCTCAAAGGACTGCCCTTCTTTTCAGTGTATGCCTTTGAAAACTTTGTCAAAATTCAGCTGCTATAGTCCACTGATTTATCTGAAGATCGCGCGCGCGCGCGCGCACACACACACACACACACACACACACACACACACACCCCACATGGCAGCATCATTGCCAATGCCATGCTGTTTTTGTTACTACATTTCTATTACTACATTACAGAATAGTGTTTACACTACAGTAGTGTATTTTGGGATTAGGTGATACCTTCAGTTTTGTTCTATTTTCTTGGGATTGAATGGACTATCCAGGAACTTTCGTGCTTGTTTATAAATTTTAGGATTGTTTTTCTATTTCTGTAAAGACTGTCATTGGAATTGTGATGGTGATTACATTCAATCTATAGATCACTTTTGATAATATAGTTATTTTCACTGTAAAGAATTGCACCATCAGTGAGTATGGAGATCTACCTATCTTCAAGTTTCTTCTTCAATTTCTTTCTTCAGCGTTTTAAAATTTCCATTGTAGATTTCTTCTACTTCCTCTGTTAGGATTATTCTTAGGTAGTAAAGCATATTAATATAATCCCATATAACCCCAATTGCATATGAGATTGCTTTCCTGATTTCCTTCACAGCATGCCTATTGTTTGTATAGAAAGGCAACTGTGGTAGATGGTCTTATATCCTGCTATCCTGTGAAAAGTATTTATCAATTCTAAGGGTTTTCTACCAGAGCATTTGGGTGATGTGGGAATGATTTCTTATTAATAAAGAAACTGCCTAGGCCCATTTCATAGGCCAACCCTTAGGTAGGCGGAGAAAACAGAACAGGATGCTGGGAGAAAGAAGCTGAATCAGGGAGTCGCCATGGTTCTCCCACGCCAGACTGACGCAGGTTAAGATCATTCCTGGTAAGCCAGCTTGTGGACTACATAGAATAATAGAAATGGGTTAGATCAATATGTAAGAGCTAGCCAATAAGAGGCTGGAACTAATGGTGTCAGGCAGAGTTTAAAATAATACAGTTTTCGTGTAATTATTTTTGAAGCTAAGCTAGCCATGTGGGCGGCCGGGTGCGGGGGACGCAGCTCTGCCGCTCTTATTTCAACATTTGGGTTTCTTGTTTACAGGAATCGCATCAGCCCAATAACAATGGGTGACTTCAATACTCCATTCTCACTAAAGGACAAGCCATCCAAAAATGCAACAGAGAAATATGAGAGTTAAATGACATTAGAGATCATGTGGATTTGATAGACATCACAGGGTATTTTAAACTCTGCAGGATAGCATTCTCCCTATCGGTTACAGAGAGTTCTTTAAAATAAATGACATTCTGTAAATATAAAATAATTCTTAATAAATACCAATAAATTGAAATAATCCCTGATATTGTATCTAACGACAATGAAATAAAACTAGAAAGCGATCGTAATAGAAATGATAGACCACACACAAATTAATAGAGAATAAATAAAATGTTATTAAATGATGTGATAGGTTACTGAGGAAGTCAGGAAAGAAGTCTATAGCTATAATTTCTCGTGTGTGCAGACTTGGGTGCTGCGTTTCACCCCACTGTGTGACCATATTGGTGTTCAGTAATGATTAACGGGCCATGACTATGAACCCAAGCCACAGACATTTCAGCTTAGACAGCCTGCCCCAGCAATCACTGCCTTGCAGTGAGGACCCAAGGACAAGGACAGAGAGGCCCATGAGATGTCATGTTTCCTTTGTGTAGGGCTAATGACCACATAATGTAGTTTGGGAAGGATCTAGAAGCTTCTTACAGCTATTTTATATAGTTGGGGGAGGCTGGAGTCTTAGCATTAGTATTACCTGTTGAGGATCTCAAAAAGTTTTTTAATTTCTAAGAGGTTCAGCTAAAACAGGCCTTTACTTTACAGTTTGTCAGGCGCTGATCTTGGACTCAATCTAAATCAGGTAAGTTTGATCCAGCCCTACTCTGGGTCATTAATACAGTCAGTGTGATTCCACCGGGCCTCTCAATGTCCTTTGTCTAGATGGGTGCTGGTTTATGTCTGTTTGGTGGCAGACAACACTGGCTCTTGGGGGTGATAGCCCCAACACTCTTCAGTTTCTGCTAACCTTGGCAGCACTTCACTATGGGTTAAACAGGCTGCAAAACTAGTTTCCAGTTGCAGTTCCAGGTAGTTAAATTGCACACCCTGGTATACGCATGGCAGGGAAAGTGGGTGAAAGGTCATGGGACATTCATTAGCTCAGCAGCTGTAAAGAATCAGGCTACTATTGTACCCAGAACAGAAATGTCTTCCGGCTCCACCAGCTTTCCATCTTTCCATCATTTTGTGGTTTTTCCTTGTTTCTTTTTTTCTCCTCCTTCCTTTCTTCATCTCTCTCTTCCTCCCATCTCCCCCTCCCTGTGTCCCACCATCTCTCACTTCCTTCCTCTTTGCAATGCTGTGACTCAAATCCAGGTCCTGGTATGCTAGGCAAGTACTCTCCCAATGATCTACACCCCCGGTTGGCTCCTCATTGTTTCTTAATGTTAATTTCTGTCCCCCCCTCCACTCCTCCAGTTTACTTCTTGTTCTTTTTCTTATGAGTTGGGTATTTGCTCACCCAGTGTGTTCTAAGGAATGGCTGTCTGCATTTTTTGGATAAGTCTGAACTTTAGACAAGAAAACTTTGTTCAAATCTGTTCAGCAGTGTGTGCTTACACCAAAACTTGGGAAGACACCAGTTACAATTAAGCTACGGAGACATGATGTTCCCTTAGGCAGTCTAGATTTGGAAAATAAACATAAACGCTTTCTCTATTAACCCTCATTATGCTTAGAGACCTGTATGGTCTTGTCTCTCAGCAGATGGAATGAGGAAATGGAAAATTCCATAGTTTGTCACATGATTCCCAGCGAGGCTGGCAATGGGCTCTCAAGGTAGCAAGACCTCATGGTAGGTAGCACTGAACCTTTTGCAGCTTAAAATAGGGGATCCCAAAGGAGTAAGTTAATTGAGGACGCGTGTGTCCAGTCAGCCAACAGGCAATCACCAAAGAAGAAATGTCTGTTGAAGGTCTACTACACATGCTCAGCCCACAGTGAAATATAAGCAGCTGCTGGCTATTCTAACAAGACAGTTAAATCAAGTAGGAACACATCCCAAATGTATGCAGACTGAGGCAGGAGGAAGAAGGCTTTTCTTAGCACTATAAGTGAAGACAGCACATGGGTGTGGGCCCTCTTCCCACCCTACAGGAATAGCAACATTTTGTAGACAGGGTGCTTCTCCCTTTAATATGTGGCTTCCAAGACCACCCTGAGATCATCTTCAGCCCAGCTAGACAAGGGGAAGGGCTTCAGAACTTTAGCACAAAGTACAGGTGTGGAAGATCCTTATGAGCTGGGTTACAACAGATGTATATCCAAACTCACTGGTTAGAATTCAGGATGTGAACCAGGTGGTGGTGGCACATTGCCTTTAATCCCAGTACATGGGAGGAAGAGGTAGGAGTTCGAGGCTAACCTGGTCTACAAGAGCTAGTTCCAGGACAGACTCCAAAGCTAAGGAGAAACCCTGTCTCGAAAATAAAAAAAATGTTGACAACTTCTAAACAATGAAAAATCTTGATTATGTCTCAAATCCAATCAGCCAACCAGCCAACCTAGGGTCTTCTTTAAGTAGTATAGGCTTGGTTACCAATCTACATTCCCTGCCTTTGGGGGCTTGCATGTTCAACGGCACATGTTGTGGAGGTCGGAAGACAACTCGTGGGATTTGATTCTTTCCTTCTGCCATATGGGTCCTGGAGGTTGAACTCAGGTCATCAGGTGTGATGATTCCCTTGCAGGCTTTACAGCAGTCAGGGGAAAAAAAATGATCAGGGTGAGGTAAATATGAAACTTGGCTCAGCCCGATTTCACTGTAACTTGTGCTGGGCAACAACTTTTAGAATCTGACCCATATCATTTTACTTCAGCCATATTTGAGCACATCACAATTTTTGGAAAAAAAGCATTCCAATAACAACTCAATGTTGTAGGGAGGCTGCTTGTTCATCCCGGCCGCTCAGAACTGAAATAACCACACAGATAATGTATTAATTAAATCACTGCTTGGCCCATTAGCTCTAGCTTCCTACTGGCTAACTCTTACATCTTAATCTAATCCATCTTCATTAATCTGTGCATTACCATGAGGTTGTGGCCTACCAGCAAAGTTTCAGTGCGTCTGTCTCTGGTGGGGCTACATGGCTTCTCCTAACTTCTTCTTTCTCCCAGCATTCAGTTTAGTTTTCCCCACCTACCTAAGTTCTGCCCTATCAATAGGCCAAGGCAGTTTCTTTATTCACCGATGCTATTCACAACATACATAGGGGAATCCCACATCAATTTAATCCCAAGTGCATAACAATTTTAAGACACTGAGGTACATATGGCTTTATCCATAGGATGGGTTCTTGTTGGCTTAGAAACAATGCTCAGGGTAATGGTCCAGGGAGACTGAGAGAAACACAATGCCTGTGGGTGTTGGGATTGACCTGGCACTAAGGAGAAGTCACTTAGGCTGTTAGAAAGCACAAGTGACATCATTCCTAACAGTGGGTTTGTGGTCTAAAAGCAATGCTCCAGATTTAGGGGGAAAGGGTCTCAGATAAGTAAAAGCATGAATTATGGGAGATAAGGGTAGAGCCTGTCTCATCAGCCAGCAAAGAGCACCAGATTGTAAACAACATCATTCCTGGCGTTCCAGGAAGAGCAGTTACACACCTCATTCCACTGAAGAGGTAAACCGCGTGTTTACCTTTCCTGGCTTCTCCAGGGCTTATCTGTGTGCCTTTTTGCCTTTTACAGTCAGGCGTGGCAACTGGCTTCTTTCCCTGCTGAGCTTTCTTGTTAGGCTCTGTATCCATTTCTTAAAGCCACAAGTTCATGACAGCAGCTCTACTGCAGAAATCATAGTACCTTTTTTTTTTCTTTGATTTTCAAGGCAGGGTTTCTCTGGAGTCTGGAGCCTGTCCTAGAAACTAGCTCTTGTAGACCAGACTGACCTCGAACTCACAGAGATCCACCTGCCTCTGCCTTCTGAGTGCTGGGATTAAAGGCCTGCACCACCACTGCCTGGTTTAGAAATCACAATACTTTTCTAAGTACTAAGCATGCACTTTTGAGGCTCTTTCCCAGGTACATTGTTTGGCAGTGAGCAGAAGTCTGTGGGTCACTTCTAGGTAGAGGCAGTAAATGTGTATCTTGGAAATGCACTTTCTCTGAGCTGTGTGACATCCAGTGAAGACCTGGGGATGACTGAGGACAGGGTAGCATTGCTGAGTGACACGTGTTGATTAAGGAGCCGCTAAGGAGATAGATTGTCCTAACCCTCAGCTGGTTGGCATGTGTGAGAGAAAATGCCCTGATGCGCTGTACCACCAAGACTCTGAGATTCATATTGCCACGTAGTTTAGCTTGTCCAGATTAACAAGGGCTTGCAGGCAGGAGGACAGGGGCTGTCCCAGCAGTGGAGGAGTAGGGATAAGGTCAAATTTATATGTATGTATGAGGGCAGGAGTCGCCTCATAAGACACCCTTCTTGCTGGATCTGGGGACAGACAGTGATGTTATTTAACAGGCACTGTGGAGTGTGACTTTCTCCTCCTCACCACTGTCAAGTCTGTAAGCCGAGGAAGAACATAGATAGATTTGTCTGACTTTGGAGGAAAGGGCATCTCAAGGAGTAAGACAACAGATCTGGGATTTGGCTCATGCACAAGCATGAAGACCTGGGTTTGAATCCCCAGCACCCATGTAGAAGCCAAGTGTGGTGGTGTCTTCCTGAAACCTCTAACCTATATGTGTACACCAAGGACCAGGTAGGCAAACACACACACACACACACACACACACACACACACAGAGAGAGAGAGAGAGAGAGAGAGAGAGAGAGAGAGAGAGAGAGAGAGAGA
>NW_004949246.1:308442-314481 GCF_000317375.1 Microtus ochrogaster | reverse complement strand
CTCAGTGGTTTAAGAGCATTGCCTGCTCTTCCAAAGGTCCTGAGTTCAATTCCCGGCAACCACATGGTGGCTCACAACCATCTGTAAAGAGGTCTTGTGCCCTCTTCTGGCCTGCAGACATGCACACAGACAGAATATTGTATACATAATAAATAAATATTTAAAAAAAAAAGAAATTAGAAAACAAATCCATCCATCCAAGTTTAGTATGGTGCCCTAATGAATTTAATCGGTGTTACTCACAGAAACGTGGGCATCGCCAATTTATGGGTAACTATACCACCAAAATAAAGTCACTCCCCAGAAGCACCCATAAACGACTTCTCTATTTTGAGTGAGAGGAGGGACCTCATAAGCCTGGTGAACACCGATGAGGTGCCTGTAGGAGCCCCATGCAGTCCTGGTGTGCCATGTGTGTAGTATGTTGTGTCCTAGTGAGCCTGCTTCTCCACAAAGAGCATTAGTGGGCCCAGTCTTGTGGGCCCGGTGTGGGTAATCACATTTCTCTGATTCCAGAGTTCCACAGAGACCAGCTGGAAATTCTTTTCATTCCTGGAGGAGGGAAGGGTTACTGGGTGTTGAGACCGTGGCCTTGTTCTCTCTAAGAACACAGCCTATCAGTGAATCATAACCCCGGCTGTACTAGTATAGGTAGGACAAAAAGTTTCTCTGTGGGCAGTGTTAAACCCACCCACCAGGTGTGCGAAGGGATCCTGTAGATCAGTTTCTCTTAAGTTATCTTTTGTAGATATTGATTATGAATTGATTTCAGGGGTGCTGGAGGTTGAATTCTAGTTCTTATACATGCTAACCACATGCTCTACCACTGAACCACATTCCCTGGTTGTGAAATTTGTCTTGCCAAATGAGAAGGTTGACAGGTGTACACAAAGGCAAACTTTAGGGGATAATAGCAGCATAAGTTGTGATATGAAATCTTTCGCATTTTAAAGTTAATTAATCAATTACATTTTTTTTTAGTACTGGGGATTGGACAGAAGTTCTCTCATGCTATGCAGGCATTCAACCTTTGAGCTATATCCCCAGTCTTTCTTTTACATTTTGAGACAGGGTCTCACTAAATTGCACACAGCAGCCTTGAGCTTGCAACCTTCAGCCTGAATTTCCCAAGCAACTGGGATTATGGGCCTGCATCTGGTTCTCTTTTAGTTTTGAAAGGTAGAATCTCACCCAGGTGGGTCTTAAACATTTAGGCTTGGGCCATTCTCATCCTCAGCCTCTCAAGGAGTTGGGATTAACGGCAGGTACCGCAATGCTCAGCTTTGGAGTCTTACCCCGACACTGACGTTTTTCTTCATTCTGTTTTATAGTTTCTGGCTGGCTGTGACTCTGAGCACGTGGACTTGGTGTGTAGTCACATGGTCAGAAACGTGCATACTCTACAGCTCAGAAGTGCCTCTTGAAAACATGAGACCCCCTTCTCAGAAATTTAACTACCAAAAGAATAAGAATTTAGTGGGGTGGTGGTGGTGCACACCTTTAATCCCAGCAGTTGAGAGGCAGGAGCTGGTAGATCTCTGTGAGTTCAAGGCCAGCGTAATCTACTGAGCGAGTTCCAGGACAGGCTCCAAAGCTATACAGAGAAACCCTGTCTTGGAAAAAAAAAAGAAAGAGAAAAAAAGAATAAGAACATAGTCACCAAGATTCCACAGAGACAAAGAGACAAAACAAAAATCAAAAAATGAAAACAAAATAAAATGGCTCTGTAGGAGGATAGACTCCTGACTTGGATAATCAGAAGGCACATGGCAAGACCGGCAGTCCTAGAAGCTCATTGGCTAGTCTGCCTAGCTGAGTCCACGAGCTGCAGATTCAGTAAGAGACCCTGTCTCAAAAAAAGGCTGAGGATGACTGAGGAAGATGCTTGACACTGAACTCTGACTTCAGTCTGCACACACCCTCACAAACGTGTATGCACCATACACAATTGCACATAAACAACACTCATGCAATCACAGACACACACACAGTCACACACACACACAGACAGAGACAGAGAGAGGTAGAGGCAATTGGAGAGACAGAATAAACCAGGTTCATTTTTTTAAAAAAAAATTTATTGATTAACTTAAAATAATGTGAAAACATTTCTCTTTCAGTCATAATCAGTTTGATCATATACAAACTTTCTTTCTGAGATTCTT
This sequence comes from Microtus ochrogaster, assembly GCF_000317375.1. Taxonomy (NCBI): domain Eukaryota; kingdom Metazoa; phylum Chordata; class Mammalia; order Rodentia; family Cricetidae; genus Microtus; species Microtus ochrogaster. Next base: position 312,316 of record NW_004949246.1, on the reverse strand, counting down.
GCTTCACAAAGGCTCAGCAGCTTGTTAGAGACCTCATAACCCATGAAACCCTCTGCTGTGGTCTTGAGTTCTTCCTTCGCATTTTGAAACAATCTAGCCAATCCCCTGGAGGACAGAGATATGCTTCCTAATGAAAAACTTGTCATATGAAACTGCCCGTCCTCCTTTTCTTCCTCTTCCCCAGGATCCATCCTTAGACCTAGAACTTCTTTTGCAGTTTCTCTGCTATTTATGGATCCCATCTGCCCTCTCTTAATTTCCTTCTATAAAAGCAGATTCTGAAACAATTCATTTAAACAATTTAAACCAGACAAAAATCATCCTTTCTCAATAAAGGGTGACTATTTCTTTGATTCATTTTATTGAGTTCCTGATATTAACTACACTGTTTCTACAACCCGATGTTTGGTAGCAGGAAATGTTAGGGCCACTAAATAAGATTTCCTATCTTACTGGCTTTCTCAGTAAAGTGCATCTTTATTTTTTCCCTATATTCTTTACGTATAGAATGACAAATCTAAGTGTTGTGTGATATTTTGTTTGTGTTCTGAAAAAAATGAAGTTTGCTTGTAGTCAGGGGGCGGAGCTAGACATTAGTTACGCATAGAGGTCTAGAGGACTCTCCAGAGAGGAAATGGGGAACGGTAAGGCGGGACAGAGGATCTCGGCCCTTTTGGTTGGAGAAATCACGGAGTTAAGAAGTCATCAGTGGCTCATCAGTGGCTGCTCCCGGTTCTCTGATCTTCCAGGTTCTTAACCCCATATTTGACTCCTGATTTTCTATTGATTAGGATTAATCAGATGAAGAGTTAACAGATGAAGCATTAATCTAATAAAATTATCAGTTCCTGTTTCCTTTCTATACAGTCCTCCAGACCTCTATGGTTAATTAGTGGCTAGTTCTGCCCTCTGACTCCGAACAAGCTTTATTTTGTTAAAGCACAAACATGATATCACACACATATGAATGGAAATTTTTAATTCAGTTACTTAATTTCTAGTGAGAACACAGGAAGAAAGCAATTTTGAATCATATAACAATAGTTTGTTTGTAAGGCCTACTTATTAGTAAACCCAAACATATGCCCATATATCTTTCCTATGGAATGCAAGAAGTCAAGGGCAAAGATGATACTATATTTGTAAATGGTGATTCAGTGTTTTAACTTACTAAGAAATGACTCAGACTTTTTTATGAATATGTATGTCAACTTAATTGGAATTATGTAACTTTAAGATTTTAAACCATCAAAAGTTCATTTATATTCCAGCATGATGACATACACTCATAATATTTGGGAGCCTGAGTCAGGATGACCATGACTTCATGGCCAGCCTGGACTACAGGGTAAGTTTCAGTTCTCAATAAGATTATGGGAGAAGAAGGAAGAGGAGGAAGCCCATAAATAACTATTTATCCCATTTATCCTACTTATTTTAGTGATTCTATCCATAGATTAGTTATGAGATGTTAGATAAATATAGTCCTTATTTCAAGTAATAACATGTTAAAGAACCCCAACCTCTAAGAGCTAAATTGCTGATTTTGATACACACACACACACACACACACACACACACACATTTTAATTTATTTTTGTGCATTTGTGTGAAGGTGTCAGATTCCAGGGAACTGGAGTTACAGACAGTTGTAAGCTGCCATGTGGGTATTGGGAATTAAACACAGGTCCTTTGGAAGAGCAGCCAGTGCTCTTAATCAATGAGCCATCTCTCCAGCCCTGGATATATTTTTAAAATACACCTCTAAGTACTCCTGTTCATTTACTTTTCTTATTTTGAGAATGCATCTTGGCCGGGCGGTGGTGGCGCACGCCTTTAATCCCAGCACTTGGGAGGCAGAGGCAGGCGGATCTCTGTGAGTTCGAGACCAGCCTGGTCTACAGAGCTAGTTCCAGGATAGGCTCCAAAGCCACAGAGAAACCCTGTCTCGAAAAACCTAAAAAAAAAAAAAAAAAAAAAAAAGAGAATGCATCTTGTCAGAGAGCCCTTGCTGGTCCGGAACTTGTATTTGATGGGCTCAAACTCATGGTTCTTTTGCTTCAGCTTATCCCAGAGGTGGGCTTACAGTTGTACTACCATGCCTAGCTTTGTATGGGTTCTAGAGATTTGAGCCAAGGTCCCCATACTTGCATGGCAAACTCTCCTGTCACCTCCTCAGTCCTGTGGTTATTTATTAGACAAGATCTTTCCATACAGCACAGGTTGGATTTCAGCTCTTCATCCTTCTACGTTATCTCAAGCACTGGACTGACGGGCATGTGGCACCGTGCCTGGGTTCAATACACTTTGACTTTGCTATTTTTACCTTTAATGGGTTTATAAAAATGTAATCCTGTAGTAAGTTGCCGGGACGATGTTAATATGTATGTGCTTATAACTCTTGTTAAGTAAGCAAAGCAAATATTGGAATAGAACACATAAAACCAGAGCTTTGGTGTGAGACCATTGCTTTGATTCATTTTATTGAGTTTCTGATTTTAAGTACACGGTTTCTATAACCAGGTGTTTGGTAGCAGGAAGTGTTAGGGTGACTAAAGCATATTGACCAATGACTTTCCTAGGGATTGTTTCTCTCTCGTTCTCCCTCATTTCCTCACCCCCACCTTCATTTTTGCAGTTGAGGGGATAGAGTCCAGGTCATCAAAAACTTTACTGCTGACTTGCAACCCCAGTCCTCGGATCTTCTAAAGAGGAAAGGGTGTTGCCTAAAGTCTCAGCTACACAGGAGGCCAAAAGCAGGAGGATCCCAAGGTCCTTTAGGTATAAGATCAGCTTGAGCAATACAGCAAAATCTGCAAATTAAACAAATTAAAAATCTCTGCACCTGTTTGAGTGATAGTGTGGTAATCATACCCAAGAGCCTCTATGAAACTAAAAGGTTGTAGCTATGCTCCCATACCTAATAACAGATGGATTTAATGTAAGTTTCAAACAGCTCATCGGAGAAGTGAGCTACTTCATTAAAAGAAGTAGCTCTTTTCAGTGTTATCCATTTCCCAACCAAAGAGTTCTACAGGCAGCCAGTTCATGGAAGCAGGCGTACAACAAATAAGAAAGGTTTCAATGTATGGATAGTTCTGAATGCGGAAGATGCCCTGTCCTCATGGCCCAGAGAGCAACTGTGACATTATGATGGCATTGTGGGGTAGCTGTGCCACATGCTTGTTCTGTGGGACCTTGAATAGGTTACTTTCCTTCTTTTGTTTGCTCTTTCCACCTCCCACCCTCACTGGGTCTTACTATGTTCCTGAGCTAGGTTTCAAACTCATGGGCTCAAGAATTCCTCCCACCTCAGCACCCTGAGTAGCCAGGACAGAAGTATGAGCCACCAACCCATACCGGGTCATTTTGGTGATGATCTAAAGAGTTAGAAATAATTTTCTTGGATGCCAGAAAAATCCTGACCTGAAATCTTCCTGAAGGAACTGGCCCTGCAGAAGCCCTGGCTTATGGCCAGGGAAATCCTGACCTTCAGAACTACAGGATAATAAACTTACATCATACAATGCCTTCTTGAGCTGCTAAGAAGGCTCAACAGGGAAAGGTGATTGTCGTCAAGTTTCAAGAACTGAGTTCATTCAATCCCTGAGAACCGCATGGTAGAGCAAGAAAACCGACTCCACAGCTGTTCTGTGACTGCTGCACATGCACGGACTTCCATAGCTGTCCTCTGACTGCTGCACATGCACGGACTTCCACAGCTGTCCTCTGACTGCTGCTGCACATGCACCGACTCCCACAGCTGTCCTCTGACTGCTGCTGCACATGCACCAACTACCACAGCTGTCCTCTGACTGCTGCTGCACGTGCACCAACTCCCACAGCTGTCCTCTGACTGCTGCTGCACATGCAC
>NW_004949246.1:307754-308252 GCF_000317375.1 Microtus ochrogaster | reverse complement strand
ACTCCCACAGCTGTCCTCTGACTGCTGCTGCACATGCACAGACTTCCACAGCTGTCCTCTGACTGCTACAATGCACTAAATGACTTCTCTTTTTTTATATCTTGGCTTATCAAAAATCTTGGATATCTATTTATTAATAGTATTTGGAACTCAGAATCTTAGATCTGAATATATATATTTTTAAATTCTCAGCCTGTGACACTCCTCACTTATTTTCTACTTCTGAAATACCTACAGGTTGCTGAATTCTCTCACACAATACATATGCACACATATTATAAAACTAACATATAATATTATATCTCTATAGCAACCCACTTTGTGGTCTCCTAAGCAACATCTTTCAAAGCCATTAAATCCTCCCCTCCTTTGATGTTAAGAGTTTATCTATATAGCCTGACTGGCCTTGAACTTGGAATCTCTCTGCATCCATCTATCTATCTATCTATCTATCTATCTATCTATCTATCTATCTATCTATCTATCTATCTATCTATC
>NW_004949246.1:298392-307654 GCF_000317375.1 Microtus ochrogaster | reverse complement strand
TTTCTCTGTAGCTTTGGAGCCTGTCCTGGAACTAGCTCTTGTAGACCAGGCTGGCCTTGAACTCACAGAGATCCATCTGCCTCTGCCTCCTGAGTGCTGGGATTAAAGGCATGCGCCACCACCACCCAGTCTCCTGCATCCTTCTTAAGAGCAAGGACCACAGGTTTGCACCAATCACACTGGGTCTCAATCTTATTTATGTCTATTTTGATATTTGTCCTGTTTATTGAACTATTATTAAAATATCCATGTGTGTTTCATTTTGAAAGTTTTACGTGGTTGGTACCCTTTCAAATCTGCTGCCTTCTTTTCTTCCTCTCTGTGGAGGTTTCATTCACCATTGCATATCTGAGCTGGATTGACCATCCTTTTCTTCTGTAGCTGGATTACCTGGAGCGCTCCAGGCTGAGCCACACTGCTGGCTGTGCCTGGTGATCTGCTCTCAAGGAGAATGCTTTCCTTTCATGGTCAGTGGGGCTTCCTTCCTTTGGAGACTCCCTGTGGTTTCATTATATGCATTTAAAGAAAGATTTTAGTTCCAGAGTGTATAACCCAGTGGGAAAGCCTCTGTTTCAGCATATGGGGCCCTGAGTTCTACTCCCCAGCACCACAAAAGTAAAATAAATAAGCCCTATGGACATTTGTCTTTATCTGGGGGACTGTTCAGTCTTTTAGTTCCCCATGTCTCCTAGACAAAAACTTGAGAGTAAACAGTCACTGAGAATTGGCTCTCAGCACACAGTAGCAACACTGGGGGCCGGGTCAGGAGCTTGCTGAACACACTGGTTGCTTTGCACAGTTTCTCTCAGATAGTTGGTACTAATCTTTTTTTTGGGGGGAGGGGGTTGCATTGGAAACTTCAGATGAAAATGGGAACAAACACACATAAAAAACTAAAATAGAAGTCCAGGGGGAGGGCCTTGTTTTGGCAGGCCCCCGTGCCAAAGTTCTACTTCATCAAAATGAAACAGAGCTCTTATCTGACTTTAGTGAAATCTGGAGAGACCATCACAGCTGAAAATGTCAGCTAGGCCAGTGCAAGCAAGTATGTCCCAGTCCTTACCACAAAGTGGCCAGAAACAACCTAACGTCAACTGATGACTTTCCTCTTCTCTCCTCTCCCTGTATCCTAGCCCCCAACAGTGCCTCACCAGAAAAGTAACTTAGACGTTTCTGTTTTTTTAGTCCCTTTCTGGCAGTAAACCCTCTGAGCAACTCTGGGGATAATTTAGTTTTTATGGAGCTATCTACCTCTAGAATTACAAATAAAACCAGTTTACATTATTTTCTCTTTTCAGATAATACCTCAGTATATAGCCCTGACTGGCCTGGAACTCTCTAGGTAGCCCAGGCTGGCCTCAAACTCACAGAGATCCACCTACCTCTGCCTCCTGAGTTCTGGGATTAAAGATGTTCTCCACCATTGTCCGACAAAAGAGGATCTTAGTAGTTATGATTTTGCCTTTTGGTAACTGTGAAAAGTGGCTGGGCCAGTCCATTTTAATGATGGTGTCAGGGCTTAGGGATTAAAGTTATTTAAATTTAGGCTCTTCCTCTGCTTGCAGAGCAGGCCCATGTTCTGAGTTCCCATGGAAGCTCTTCCCAGTCAGTGGGTAAGCTGCTCCTGGGTGCCCTCTGGAACGAAATGCTGCCTTTGGGCTGTTTTCAGTGCAACCACCCTCTTGGTGGAGATCTGGGATCTGGTCCCCAGGGCAGCATCAGCCACAGTCCAGGCAATCAAGGCACAATTACCTTCTCTATGTTTCTGCTCTGAACTCCTCCCTACCCTCCAGACTTCTATATTAAGATCATCCTAGCATTAGAGAGAGTTGTTCCAGTTTGTTAAACCCAGGGATTTGAAGTCATCTTAGTCAGGTATATTTACAGCAGAAATCACCTTCAGTCTTTGTGCTTCTCAGGGGGCACTGACTTGACAAGTTCACATCTATCTGTCTATCTATCTATCTATCTATCTATCTATCTATCTATCTATCTATCTATCTATCTATTATCTATCTATCTATCTATCTATCTATCTATCTATCTATCTATCTATCTATCTATCTATTGGGTATGGTCTATGTAGCCCAAACTGGCCTCAAAGACTAGATCCTCCTGCTCCAGCCTCCTCAGTGCTGAGATTGAGATTATGTCACCATGCCTACTGTAGCTTCAAAATTCCATCCTATGCACAGTGAATATGGGTATCTGTGCCACCAGGTTTCAAAGCTAGGCCAAGGTAGAGGTTTGACGTGTAAGGCTGCTGTCCCTCCTGTAGAAAGAGAGATACAGAGGTATACTGCTGCAGCTCAGAGCTCAAGCTGTGACCTTGTTCACAGCTCTTCAGTCTCAACTCTGTCATTAATCACTGGCTATTACTTTCTGAATTTCCATCTTCCTAGACACAAGATTGGAAAGCGTGGGAAAGTAGTTCAGTAGAACAGTGTGTGTGTGTGTGTGTGTGTGTGTGTGTGTGTGTGTGTGTCTGAGGCTATGGAATCAGTTGGTCCCCAGCACTCAAAGCAAACCAAAATAGAACGAAACCACATCCTGCTGCATAAATTGGGATCATAGCATCTGTTTCACCTGAACACCAGTAAGGATTAAACACACCACACATAGAGGCTTAGTATATATGGTGCTGTATGTCATGCCTGCTACCAAAAAACAGTGTTCTAGTCCTCTCCAGAGACAAAGAACAGAAAATGAACAGGAGTAATAAAAAGATTGGCAGGAGCTCCAAATGGGACCCTGGGTCCTGCCACACAATTCTACAGCGTGTTGGCTGTAGGCATGCAGGCCTCACCCCAACATTCATTTTCCTTTGTTGTTAATTTGCTAACCCCTTACCTACAGAGAGATGGCGAAGGATAAATGACACCTTGGTATGTGGCCAACATTTGATTTTTGGTCAGACCAAATTCAAATGCATACAAACAGAGCTCCCTCAATAAGCATGACCCCGGCATTTCTCATGTGTAGATGGCACCCGTACAGTACAGCTAGTGGCATGAATAAAACCAGGAGGAAAAATGTGGCCAGAATATAGCAGAGCAGAACACGGTGGCCCAGCTTGGAGAATGTGAGTCACACGCCACCACAGTAAGTGAGAGCCCTCGTATTTGTTTTGGTTGTGTGTGTGTGCGCACGTGTGTGCGTGCGTATGAATGGGATCATTGTTTTCATCGTTTTTACCTTTCCATGGCATGTAGAACAAGCCCTGCCCAAAGGACCTGTCAGCGATGCTGAATTCTTGGCTCCCAGAGTGCCCAGTGGTGGGTGGAAAGGGGAAGGCTGAGTCACTGGTCGGGAGGAGCTGAAGAAGGTGTAGGTGGGGTTTTTGTAAGATGGGACTTAACTCTGCTACTTTGAATAAGAATTTTACACTTGAGGTTTCCATTTAGATAGGAGGGGAAGTATAGAATATAGAGAACAAGGATACTGTGTCTCCTGTAGTAGACCAAGAGTGTCTCTTCTGCAGTAGCATGCAATTAGGATCAACTCTCACTTGGATATGCAGTCTAGAACCATAGGAATGGTCAACAACATCACTGTTGCTGGGTATCCCTCACTTTGTTTTTTTTTCTTTTTTTTAATTTTCTTTTTTCTTTTTTTAAAATTTATTTATTTATTAAAGATTTCTGCCTCTTCCCCGCCACAGCCTCCCATTTCCCTCCCCCTCCCCCGATCAAGTCCCCCTTCCTCATCAGCTCGAAGAGCAATCAGGGTTCCCTGACCTGTGGGAAGTCCAAGGACCACCCACCTCCATCCAGGTCTAGTAAGGTGAGCATCCAAACTGCCTAGGCTCCCCCAAAGCCAGTACGTGTAGTAGGATCAAAAACCCATTGCCATTGTTCTTGAGTTCTCAGTAGTCCTCATGCCCTTCAATGGAAGAATGGATGAAGAAAGTATGGAATGTATACATATTAGAGTACTACTCAGCAGTAAAAAACAAGGTCTTGAATTTTGCGTACAAATGGATGGAAATAGAAAACACTATCCTGAGTGAGGTAAGCCAGACCCAAAAAGAGGAACATGGGATGTTCTCACTCATATTTGGTTTCTAGCCATAAATAACGGTATCCCTCACTTTGAAATGTCTGTTCACCACATCCTCCGACGCATCTCTTCATGCCCTGAAGAGATTGTTCATTGCTTAACATGCTTATTTTATGAGGTAGAGTCTTATTGTGTAGCCCAAGCTAGTCCATTTTTAAAAAAATTTTAATTCGTTTTACATTTCAACCACAGTTCTCTCTCCCACCAGTCCTCCCACTTACTCCTCCCCCCCACTCCTTCCTCCACTCATCCCAAAGGGCAAAGCCTCCCATGGGGAGTCAACAAAGCCTGGCAGGACCAAGCCCCTCCCTCACTGCATCAAGGTCGAGCAAGGCATCTCACCAAAGGGAATGGGGTTCAAAAGGTCAGCTCATGCACCTCATACACCTCATGCACCAGGGACAGATCCTCGTCCCGCTGCCAGGGGTCCCTCAAATAGACCAGGCTACAACTACTGTCTTTCACATGTAGAGGGCCTAGTTGGGTCCCATGTGGGCTCCATAACTGTCTGTCTAGAGTTTGTGAGTTCTCATGAGTCCAAGCTAGTCTTAAACCTGTGGTCCTCCTGCCTCAGATTCGAGTGCTGGAATTATAGTATGTGCCACCAGCATCTTCACATATTGACATGACTTTTCTGGGGGGTGGTGTGGAGTGGCTGAGCCTAGGGCTTGTCATATGTCCCAAGGTGGCCTCTTGAACTCCCTATGCAGCTTCAAACTTGCAGTAATCCTCCTGTCTCTGCTCCCGAGGGCCTGAATTAACAAGCATGCATCACCACATTTAGTACAACACACTCATTTTTGTGGATAAGAAACTCAAGGTCAAAGAAATTTGCCACAGGAGAGAGATGTGTTCATGTAGGGCCTCAAACACAGTCTGTCATATCACATGACTTGCTGTATTGTGTCTCCTGTGCCTTGTGGCCATAAAATGTACACGTCAGAAATGTGCCAGCCATCCAGGGTCCTCCACCTGTCAATGATGAACTTTGGGCACTCAGGAAGTCAAGTCTTGTCAATGAAATGAAATAAAAATATTAAGACTCAAAATGGAGTTGGAAGTGTTCCAATCAAATCTGATTTGTAATGAGCTGCAGGGGAATCCACCCAAGGAACTGCCTCTGAAACATTGTTTTTTTTTTTTTTTTTTTTTTTTTTTTTTTCGAGACAGGGTTTCTCTCTCTGAAACATTGTTAACCTCTGCTGACCTCCTATACAATGGACCTCTTCCTCCAAAGTTTACCAGAACCAAGAGGGGACCCAGTCCCTTTCTTAAGAGACACCCAATTTCAGACGGCAACAACAGTGATTCAAGACTAAAAATGATGTCACGCCCGTGATTGAATGCCATCAGTACAGCTGTTATTAGGTCAATCTTCAGACTGCTCAAGGCTGTGGTTTCCCAGGCTGCAACTCTAATTAGTTTCAAATAAATACAATTTCCCTTGATTCCAAGTAGGCTGACTTCATTCTTAAGGGAATATCCCTTGGAGCTTGGCTCTTCATTTATGAAATGAAGATTGGAAAAGAATTTTATTGGAAGATTTTTCTTTTTTCTTTTGCAGAGTCTCACTGCGTAGCCCAGGCAGACTTGGAACTTTTAATCCTCCTGCTTCACCTGCCCAAGTTTAATTGACGTTATTTTGCAATCTTAAAACAGTAAATGCTCCAGTCAGCTGAGCATATTTAATGCTCAAAACAAAGAGACTCTTAGCAGAAAAAGCCTGGTAGAGTGGATTCACTGTTTCCAGGCCACCTCCTTTGTGACAACGGGCAGGTGGCTGGGAAACAGAGCCTACGGCTAACTCCCGATGAGTTGTTTCAGGTCACTTTTGGGGATTCTGAATTGAAGCAGAGGGAAAGGTGTTATCATGCCTACTCCAGTTATCTCGTTTGGGGAATTTGGCTAACACCTCTCTGGATTCTTCAGTCAGATAACTCACCTTCACTTTGGGGAGGAGAACTTTCAAGAGTGACTCCATCTTGATTTTTAGCCAGATCGTTTAGAGCCCAGTGTAGAAGCTTTGTCCAGAATGACACTGGCCTGGTTTTGCTTTAGCAGGGTTTAATCAGACAAGCTGAGTTCCCCTGGCCTTCCAGGGTGGGCCCGAGCTTTTGAGGACATGAGTTCCAGCAGTATCATTTTCCATCTCATACCTGAAAGTTGACACAGGGAAAAAGTATTTATTGAGAACTCATTTTGCAGGATTGGAGGTAGCTCGGTCCCACCTCCATAGTCCACATGAGAAAGCTGGATGTGATGTTGTGTGTTCATAGTCACAGTGTTGGGGAGGCAGAGACAGGCAGGTCCCCAGGCTCACTGACCCATCTGACTGCGGCCCACCCCCAAGCTCATTTTGCACCTCACTTGTTTTGGGTGCTGTTTCCTAAAGTTCCTGATTTTCTTTCATCTAATATCCTTTGGATTAATTCCATTTTCCTATGTCAAACCTGCTTTTCTTCCCATCGGAGGGATTAAGCAAGGTGACGCTCTATGCAAAGACCCTCATGTGTTGGGGTTTTTTGTTTCGTTTTTTGAGAACAAGGAGGAGGGAAGCAGGCAGCTGGTGGGGTATGAAGACTGATTACCAAGAATGTCCCAACACTCTCTTGTTATTTTAGGGCTGCCGGTGGTTTTCTGACTTCTCATTAAACTGGACCATTTTAGGGAGCTGCAGGGCTAGGGCACCTTGACTCCTTGACTCTTTTATGGACCAGATAAAAAGGTCTCTTCTGCTTCCTCCTATGACTTCCCGGAAAGCTGTGTGCCCTGAGTGTGCCCTACTCAACCCTCATTTTAGCTCTGGATGACTCATTTTCTCTAAAGGGATTCCAGGTTCAGAACCTGAGAAAACTTTACCCTTGGCTTGTAAAAGCTTTTCAGTTGCAATGGACAATTCAGAATCTTAGAAGTTGAGCCCAATGGGCCTCTCCTTCACTCTCAACTCTTCTGGAGGTTGAACAAGGAGGATGAGTTGAGGAATTCAAGGCTAGTCAGGGTAAGACAGCAGACCTTTAAAAAGTCTTTATAGATCAGATTTTGAGAAAACTGCAAGAAGTTGTTGGAAGAACCTTACCCACTCACTCATGCTTATCTCCGTAGAGGTTCTGGAAACTTCCTAGTTCATATCTTATTGGAATGAGAAGCCAGGGGGCTCAGTGGAAGATGAAGGTTTCATCCTCTGTGTCTAACTACATACCAAAGTCAGACTGAGTGTGGATCAGGGACCGACTTCCTGTGGACTGTGTATGAAGCCCTGAATTCCATCCCTTGAGTTGCAAAAACAAGTAAAACCCACAAAACTCCCAAGCTAAAAGAGATCCACTGCATCCATATTAGTTCAACGGAACCATTAAAATCTTGAATTTTGGAGAGTTGGGTGGAGAGAGGATGGTGGTACATGGTGCAGGGTACAGAGGACAGGAAGGTAACATCTAATGTTTTATACTGCAGTTGGGTTACGATGACTGACAACAATTAATTGTGCATTTTAATACAGTCAGTGTAGAGGATTTTAAATGTCCCCAATGCAAAGAAATCATCTGTAGATGATAATATGCAGCTTGCAATGCACTTCTTCTATATATCCTTCATCTATATATCCGTCCACCCATTTATACTGCAATAATTTCTTGCATTATGGAAGGTAAACTAGTTAGTATGTTTGATGAGCCCCACTTTGAGTGGCATAACGCAGGGAATGTTGATTTCTCATGTGAGGAGGCAGAGGTAGTAGGAGGGAGGGGATTTCCTCACAGTCCTGCAGGAAGTAGGTTCAGGGGAAGACTCTGCCAGGTGGCCTCACCCAGCATGTCAACACCTTTCCCAGGGAAGCGGGAAGACAAGAGTCAGGGTGAGCTAGTCATGCCCGCCCACATTTAGTGGCCCAGACTCATTCAGATGGCTGCATCCAGCTGCAAAGGACTGTGGAATGAGGAAACGGGATACCAGGCAGATGCTTCCAGCAACAGCTGTGTGTTCTGGAGGGGAGCCGGTTCCTCAGGTGCCATGCCAAGGGGCTGACAGTGAGGACAATGACAATGTTCCCTTCCACCACGGGAATTTGTAATGCTCACCTCCCCAAACCAGTCTGGGAGAGAGAAATCTGTTCAACCCTCCAGCTACTTTCCCAAAATGTAGTTTTCACCAGCGCTGCCCTGGTGAGGACACCTTGATCTCCTGCTTCCCCAGCTCTCTGTTTCGTATTCTTCAATGCTATCTAAGCTCTGCTCCAAAGACACAAGATGGCTGAGGAGTCGGGGGGGGAGGGGTGAGTTTCAGCCAGTTTTCATGTCTGTCATCCTGTGATCCTGTTCCAAAATCTTTCTTTAGGTTCTAGGCCAGTGTTCTCAACCTATGGGTGTGCGACCCCTTGTTGGGCAGGTATCGAAAGACCTCCTCACACGGGTTACCTGAGACCATTGGAAAATACAGATATTTACACCGAGTTTTATAACAGTGGTAAAACTACAGTTATGAAGTAGCAGCAAAAATAATTTTATGTTTGGGGGCCACCACAACACGAGGAACTGTATTAAAGGGTTGCAACATTAGGAAGGCTGAGAATCACTGTTTTAGGCTCTTAAGCAGAGAGAGCTACCAGGATGTAGGTCACTCTTGCCTGTCCTTGCTCTGTGGTTTTCATAGGCTCCCCTCCCCTCCTTTTTTTGGTTGTTCATCTACCCCTCACTTCCTGGGTGAGAAGCTCTGCCGCACGCCACTCACTTTTGTATCTCTTCTTGTCTCCTTTTGGTTTTTCGAGACGAGCTGACTCTGTATCCAGAGCTAGCTTCCAACTCGTGGTAGTGTATCTACCTCAGTCTCTTATGTGCTGAGATTCCAGACCCGAGCTAACAAAGTAAGTGGCAGCATTTTGAACTCAAACCTCACTTTTGTCATGTCTTTCCTAGCCTCTGCCTAGAAGCCACATGCAAACCTGCTCAGCCCTGAGACTGCGCGTGCCATCTGGTGGTGATGACGGGTAACTGCAAGATTGCAGTTTCTGGAGGATCTTGTTGGCTGATGCTCTTGCTGACAGAATACCAGCACTTCACGTGAGCTTGTGCTGAGAGCAGTTTCCTATCTTTGTACACCCGGAGTGCCTAGCGACTGGTATTGACTTGCCGGTTATTTTAAATAAAAACCACTGGCCAGGAGCTTTACGGACAATGAATTTACACACATGATCTCCGACTGGCCCTGG
>NW_004949246.1:294892-297968 GCF_000317375.1 Microtus ochrogaster | reverse complement strand
CACACACACACACACACACACACACACACACACACACACACACTCTAGACCACAGGAAACAAAGTCAATGCTCACTGGACGACGGGTCCTGGCTGCCACAAGTCCCTGGAGCACTGGGGAGCAGTCCTGGCTGCCCTAATGCTGGCTTTTCTACAGAGATGTGCCTGAGCTCATGCATAGTCTAGCCATCCTTGCTGGTGGGGCGGATGAAGCAGCCTACAGTCACAAAGTTGGGAAATGGGCCCCATATCTAGTGTGTTGTCTAAAACACTAGTTCTGCCAGCACTGCATTGACAGGACAACGTGTGAAGCCCCAAAATGCACCTGGCTCTCTCTCATTTTTTAAAATTCGATGAAATTACTTTGTTTTTTTTTTGAATTTCCATTCTCCTCTGTGAAAAGGAGAATACAGAGTATTTGTCGTGAGGTGTGTATAACAGAGGGGTCCAGAATGGTTCTCAACTTTGAATCTGTGCAGCTAAGTGGGCGGTGGCACTGAGGTTGGGGGGCAGGTTTAGGAGTAGTGAATGAGGAGACTTGTTTCACACAACAGGTAATGTGTTGTTCTGTGTATTACATGTGCATAAAGAGCTGAGCCAGACGTCTGAAATGTTATAGATTGAGGTTAGAAATAGCTTTTTGGTGTTCGCAGATCTCTAATGCCAGTGTCTCCTCTCACTCTCCAAGCTCCAGCTGAAGGAGAAGAAGGGGGTAAGGGGATTAGGAAGGAAGTGCCCATACCAAGGCTCCACAAGTCAAGTACTCAGGAAACAACTGGTTACAACAGCCGCTTGCAAGAGTGCGCCCTCCACTGGAGAGGTGAAGAAAACTCATCCCTACAGGCCTGGTGTGACTTTCCGTGAACTCAGACGCTATCAGAAGTCCACCCAACTTCTGATTTGCAGCATCTGGTGCAAGACACCTGCTCAAGACTTACAGATCTGCGCTTCCAGATTGCAGCTATTGGCGCTTTGCAGGAGTCAAGAGGCCTGTCTGGTTGGCCTTTTTGAAGATACCAACCTGTGTGCTATCCATGCCAACCGTGTAACAATCATATCAAAAGATGCCTAGCTAGCACGTCACATACACAGAGAATGTGCTTAAAAGTCCACTATGAGGGGAAACACTTCACTCTCAATTTCCCCTCTTCTTCCTGTAATCAGTAGTTCTGAATGTTAGATATTTTTTTTCCAGGGGGTCAAAAGGCAACTAAGTGTATGATTGTGATTGGAAAAATAGGGGACAGAAATCAGGTATTGTCAGTTTTCCCATTTTCATTTGTGTGTGAATTTTTAATATAAATGCAAGATATAAAGCATTAACACAAGCAAAATATTTCAATGAATACATTTCAATAGTTCAGCTTTATAACAATTATAAATAAACCTGTTAAGATTTGCCAGCATTTGGAATTTAAAAGAATAAGTAAATTTCTTATTAATGACAGCTGATGATGTTTGTAGCATCTTTTTGTTGTACAATAGATTGCATCTGTTCACTTTTCTTTTCTGAGTTGTCCTATATGCGAGTGCATGCTTTTAATGTTGTCTCTCTTCTGTGCTGTTTCTGTAAGTTTGCTATTAAGAAAAAGAAAAAAGGAAGGAAGAAAGGAAGGAAGGAAGAAAAGAAGGAAGGAAAATATTTCTTCAGCTATTTAGGACCAAATTAGACAAAATACATTTACACTCCTAGGAATCTCTAAATGATTGTGGGAACTGGGTAACTATATCAAATACAGTCATTAATATCTTAGCAGATTCTTTTCCCACAATGTGTCGATACTCTCTTCAATAAGTTTGATAATCTAAGGTTTAATATATATTTACCTTAGAACTATTGTTATGGAAACAAGATAGTGTTTTATACTGGTAGTTCTATTTTCCCGGCTTTGGTGCAGGGGTCAGGGGCAGTGGGAAGTGCTGACATAGACAATGTAAGAACAAAGTTTGGACACTAGAGGGTGCCATGAACATGTCATGGAGCCCAAAACGTAAAAGGTACCTCTCAGAGTTTCACCTGCCTTCTTCCTCCTAAGGCAGAAGTCAAGGCTCCTGAGACCCACCCCTTCCAGCCCACCTACACACACGATACACGATCACCCTTGTCAGAAGGGGAAGTTAAGCCGGGTAAAAGAGGAAAAAAAGCAAGCAAGCAAGATGGGGGAGGGTGAACAAGAGGCAGCTGTTATGAAGAGTGGGAGAATCCCAGAAAGCCAAGGCCCAAAGAGGCCGGAGAGACCGTTTTTACCGGCCCCTCCATTTCGCAGGGTACTCTGCCCTTCTCTTGCTGCTGGGATACAGCACTCTAACAAGAACAGCTTAAGGAAGCATTTATTCCGCGTTTATTGGTTCTATGCAGGGAAGTCACAGTCATGAAGCAGCCGAGGACATTGCAGCAACTGCCAGAGCACTGTCACTTTGGCAGGGAGCGGAGGACAGGGAGCGGGAGGAGGTGGGCATGCGTGTGCAGCTCACGGTCTTCTTTTGACGCGGTCCTGAATCATAGGAGAAGGTGCCACAGAGAGTGGGTCTTCCCACCTCTGCGAAGCTAACTCTAGGAGTCGTTCACAGGCACGCCCTGAGGCCTGTCTCCCATGTGATTCCATAGCTCACCAGTTGGAATTTGAGATTAATCATCACATCCACGTGAAAAATCAGAGCTATTTCTCTGAGTTAGGGGCCTCCCCATGTTGCTATTCTGCTGATGTTCTTCTCTGCTCCGGTGTACCATCTTCATAGTGTCAAATCTCAAAATTGGTTTTCTCCTTGCATCTCCACATTAAGTTTAAATTAGGAACAATAAGGGAATAATGGGTAAGGAAGGGAGAACAGCATGGAAGAGGCATACGGAGAAGGATAGCTAACACTGAAGACCTTTGAAAAATGCCACATGGGATCCAGCACAGAGGCCTGATCTCTCGGCACCAGGGTCCTAGCCTTGGGGTGAGTTTCTGGCCCCCGCGGCGCCAGCCTGGGACAGGGAGCTCAGAGGTTCCTTGGCCCCCCAACCTTCTTGGGCAGAACCCTCCCCACTTCGGCCCCACTGCCCTCTTTAGGCACATAACATCAACCAGCCC
>NW_004949246.1:275968-278130 GCF_000317375.1 Microtus ochrogaster | reverse complement strand
AAAAAAAAAAGAAAAATGCCACATGGAAACCTACAACTGGAGAAGCTTCCTAAAATTCATACATACCTAAAATTAGTTTAAGTAGAGTTACCCTTTGATATGAAGGATCATGTATCTCCCCAACACCATAGGATAGCAAATAAAAAGCCCAGTGCCAGGTTTGGGTTACCCCATTTCAATTAGTTGGTTGGTAGAGTCTCACAGTCCCCCCAAACCATTATAGGCTCTTAGTTACTCTCTTGTATTTAATGATAAGACCCTATTTTTGAGGACACCATGTACTTGAGTCACAGGAAATGAAGAAATCAAGCTGGTACTGATGTAGAAGCTTCATTCCTATTGGCTATCTTTTATGGTTCTGGAAAGTTCTATACATGCTATTCGGAGAAACACTCATCAATAGTGTTGTGAATCCTGTTCGCTACAATGGTTGGCCTGGTATACCTGCTAGTGCAATAGTGGCATGAATGTTAGAGCTTTCTGGTTGGACTTTGAGCTCACTCCAGAAAATGAGACTCTTGTCTGGTATCATTAACTTGGAAAAAAAAATATGGCTGGCAAGGTCAGAGACCCCAGGGGGGAATATAGTGCTGTTATTCTGCTAGATGGCCACAATCATAAACTACTCCTTAAGTTCTTGTCTTTATACCAATAAATTAGTGATCTCTCAGTCCTCATCAAAGAAGCTTAGCTTGGCAGTAGATTGTGGTTAATACGGAGACCTACAACTCGTCAGCATGTACAGTAGAGTAGCCAACTTGAACTAAGGCATCTAGATCACACCTCCTCCTACCAAGGCATCATGGAAGAAGGTCTGGGAAGACTAGGAGAGCCAGAGGAAATAGACACCTCCAGGGAAGCTTTGTTTGCTGAACACGATAGGGTCACTGTACACATGAACTCTCAGTGACTGCAACTGAATGCACAAGACCTATGCCAGTTCACGCCTGTCAAAATCCTTGCATGGATGGGGAGGACCTCATGAAGTCCCAGTCCTAGCTGAGGAGCTATTGACAATTGGTGGCTTCCTGGGGAGGGAGAGTCCACTTTCTTAGGAATGTGACTCCTGCAATCCTATACCCACGTACATACAGGTATATGAACTCTGTGTTTTTAAAAGGAGACACAGAGAGGACATGAAGTTGGAGGGGAAAGTTTTCAGGAGCACAGGAGAGGGAATTGAGGTGGATTTGAAGAGAACACATTATCTGCATGTATAATTTAAAAAGATCAATAGCAAAAACTCTTAATGAAATAGAGCAATTATAATATGATTAAGACATAGAAAGATTTATAGAAATTTCGACTTGTATTTTCAGACCATAATTGGTCATGGTTAACTAAAACTATGGAAAATGAAACTGAGACATTTATTCTCAGTAAACCTTAACAGGAACATTCACCTTCTCTACACTTTACTATTCAGAGTCCCAAATACACCATAAAACACAAATGCAGACTAGCACCATGTCATGTATACAATGATGCATCTCAAACCCATGTGCTACGAACAATGTCTGAATCTAAGACAAGATTACAATGATTGAGTTCATGATTACAACATTAAAAGGACTTAGGATTATATTAGTTCTCCTAAGACTATTTCAAAAATTAAAATGTTTTTCCACCATGCCAAATTATAGATGAAGAATATAAATTTTGAAGTCACACAAATTTGAATTTCAATACTGACTTTTCTACTTGCTAATTCATAAACAAAATTTATAAGCCCTCTTCCCTCCTCATCTACAAAATAAAGCAGTATGTCAGAGGGTTGTAAAGGATTCAAATATCTAAAATGTTATTGGTAAAATTTCTAGTTTATTGTATCCTCCCAATAAACAGTTTCCAATGCTCTGTCAAACAAAGGGTTAATACCCTTGACTGACAGGGGTTCATAAATGGCATTGGCAGGGTATGCACAAACGAGTCACAAGAAAAGTCAATATGTGTAAATAAAATATAGCTCATAAGTAACTGAAAAACTAAAGTCACAATAACAAATATTTTCCTGCCTTCTTAAATTACTCATTTCATTTAAATGCAGCCTTCCTTAGCAGCTGTCTAAATTAAGCACCTGAGCATTAAAATGGACACTTTCTCAAGTGTGGGACAATGCAGGCATCATGGGAAGGAGGGCAAAGACGTGCTGTCTTCTGGAC
>NW_004949246.1:273883-275659 GCF_000317375.1 Microtus ochrogaster | reverse complement strand
GTTGCACTCTTGAACTCATAGCAGCTGTGGTTGTCTATTCAAGACCTGAACAAGCTGCATCGGGCTAAATTCCATCATAAATGGGGTAGATGTCTCCAGGAACAGTGGATAGTTGCTGAGGAACGGAGAATCACTCATTTTTGAGTATGTGGCCACTGCTAGGTTTTCCATGCTCCAGTGGATGGGTCTCACACCCATAGGCAGCCCTAACTGGACACACACACACACACACACACACACACACACACACACACACACACACACACACACACACAGTATGTGGAGGCTCTGCAGGCTCTGCAAACACCAGAACTGGCAAAGTAACAATCTGCCTGAGGCAAGAAGGAAGTCCAGTAGCTGGTGTTGGCTCATACTCTGAGATTCTGACACTGACATATTTAGGCATATTTAAGTACAGCACAATTTTGGAAAAAAGTGTCCTGATGATAATTAACTTAATCCCATGCTTATAACAAAGCTAAGACATGTTTGTATTGAAACTCTTTACAAAGTACAGATGTCCTCTTCCATAAAGATGGGTTCTGTTGACTGAGAAACAATAAAGATAAAGGTCTATGGAGGAAGAGTCTGGGATAAACAAAATCGTCGGTGGACTCAGGTGACCTGGCCCTACAGATAGCCCAGAACACCAGGCTATTAGCTATATCCGTTCTCAGCTTTTCTGGGTGGAAAACAGGTATACATTGCCTTCCTCTAAAGAGACAATCCTGTGTGTTCAACATTCCTGCTTTTCCTATGAGCTCAAGGACCTCAGGCCCTCTACAACGAAGTAGGTAAGGAGCATGGGAGGGAATTGGGGAGACTGGAGGTAGATATGTCCATCATCCTCTGAATAACATGCGGGAGATTCCCAAAGAAAATGGTTTAATAACAAAAATAAATGAAAATAAAGGATAACAAATAATCAAATAAGATTTCAAAATCTACACGGATACAAGTCAACATACAAATAAATATGAGATACAAAAGAAAATCAATTAATAATAAATGTGGGAGGAATAACATAACTAGGAAAAAGTCACTAAGTTTTAGCTATCTCAGTAATGATTCTTTTAAGCAAGAACCACTGCTATTAGTAGGGCATTATATAGTTTCAAACATCTCTCCACAAGATACTAATTTCAAAAGGTGAAATGATAGCTTTACTTTACTGAGGGCACCTGACAGGTGTATCACACGAGGAAGTGCAGTGCTGCCAACAGTGGAGCTGTGGATGGCAATGGCCTCTGCTGTGATGCCCTGGGAACACAGCGTCCTCTCCAGGAGCTCCAGCCAGTGGATTTGATGCTGGAGTCAGCAGGCAAGCCCGCAGGACTCTACAGAGTGACCGGCCTGCACTCTCCAGTGGTCCAGGCCAAGAAATGCAGAGGAGGACTTGACCACTGCTCTTGATTGAGGAAACTGGGAAGAGAAAGACACTAAAGAGCATCCTTGGCTTTTCTTTTGTTACAGGGACATCACTGGAGCAGCTGGAGAAGGGAAAACAAACCCTTTCAATTATATAATGGTATCATAACCATGCTGCTTTCTGATTTCAATAATATTTTATTCTTTTGACCAGGAGGAGATATCTTTAATAGTCTTCTTTATAGAATTGGAACTCGAAAATTATTTAGGATGGAAAGAAATTGGGGAACAGATATATCTTATGCTCACTATGGAAATCTAGGGTCTAATTCCAAATGTGTTCCCCAGGCTAGATCAGTGTCCAGGACTTTGTGCATCCTGCATACAGTCTCCAGGCAAAGCCTTCCA
>NW_004949246.1:252063-273625 GCF_000317375.1 Microtus ochrogaster | reverse complement strand
GTCCATTAGTAAGGCTTCCTGCTTTCCTGGACCCTAGTCTAAAAGGCCGGGCTCTTTCTTTTTAACTGCCTAACCTGTTTTCTATCCCAGAGACTAAACATCTTTATCGATGATACCACCAAAAGACAGGTTCACAGCATCAGCCTCCTCCAAAATTTCCATACCAAAGACTTCCCCAAAGCTTGCTTGAGGAGGACACTGCCTCTGCAGCCAAAGGTGGTTACAGAATGACAACTGCAGGCCCCATCTCACAAGCCCAATAAAAACAAAATCAGAAAGCTCAGTCATGGCCATGCCATTTTGCAAAGTCACTCCGTCTTGGTTAAACAATGACAATGCCTCAAACTAGAATAATTTGGCTCCCAGGATTAAGTAACTCAATTTTCTTCATTCTTGCCCTCCCCAACTTGCTGACCCCAGTATGGCCTGGCACAGTGGAGGTTTATCCATCACCCAACTTTCTTCAACCCTTGCCACTTCTAAGAAAGGACAGCTGCAGGCCAAGAAAGGGATTTTTTCAGTCTTCCCCTCTTTTGCTACAACTACCCCAGCCTGTAAGTGGACAATGGGCTTTGCTTCTTACACTAGAGACTCTTCCTCCACAGGTCCTTCCCCGCCAAGGCCTGGTTAAGTCAATTATTCCTTGATCTTTCTTTTCCTTCTCATCTCTTACTTCTCCTACTAAGCACATTGGCAAGAATCCAGGTGGCAGAAAGAGTTCTGGCAGCCCTACCAAGCCAGGTTCAACCACCCATTCCCAATTAGGCAAATTAGACAGCTACAGTAATGAAAAGCAAGGAAAGGAGATTTATTCAAAGTGGTCAAAACAGCCAGAAGAACAAAGAGGTCCAGAGATGTCACTCCCAACCCCAAGTCTATCTCTGGGGTCCGGAGATGAAGTTTAGGTTTAAATAGAAGGCAAGAGGTATGCACAACTAAGCAGTCCTGGACAAGGTGTGGTCCTGTACCTCACCATTGTCTCTCCTGTCTCTGCTCAAGGCTCTTCCGAAAAGTGTGACAAGTTGTCAGAACTACGCACCCACCCCAGGGTCTGTGACCTCAGTAGCAACTACAGCAGCCCTGCAATTTCTCCCAACTGGCTGGTATTTAAGTAAAGTAAATTGATGTTGTTTATGCTGTTATCAGGGTTCTCTTACTTGAATCTTTCATTGCTACATACTGTAAGAGGTTTGAAATGTTTTAAAAATGATAATTCTCCCTAAAATTATTCATAAAATTCAGTAGATAGGTATAGTGGTCTTAATCTGGCTGAAAAAAAAAACATGTTCTCTATGAAATGTATGAAATGACTAACAGGAAGCCACCACACTGCACATCCGCCCCGCCCTGTTAGGCTTTTCAGGGGAGGAGCATCTTAGGTTTTGTTAGCCCTCCCTCTTCCACAGCCATCTCTCACAATGTCCTTTCGCGTGTATTTATGCTGCAGGGACAGCGCCATCCCCTCCTCTGTGCCCTTCTGCCCCTCATAGTCATGCTCTGGTTCCCCATGGAAGAGGGTGCTGAGGGAGCTTCATTAGAGCTGACTGTGCTCCCAGGGCAAGTGTCTGCTCTCTGTGTGCTTATGGGAGAGGGGGTAGAAGGAAAGACTGGCTTTTCACACCCACCTCCTCCCAGTGAGGGAAGAGGCTAGCTTTTCTTGGAAATGACTGATTCGGGGGGCTTCTGATAAGTGATTCTGTGGGTGTCATCCACCAAGCCCACTTGTGTCAGCCTTCATGTATCACCAGCCGCACGACGTGAGCAATCCTTTCCTGGACACTCTCCTCATCTCTCAGCCATGCCTTGGTTTGAGGCCACAGCCCACAGGTTACCTGCTTTGTCCTCACTTCCGTCCCCATCCCTAATGTGGATGTTTCGAGGGCCAGCTGCTTCATCTCTGTCTTCACCCCTACTTTCAATCCCCAAATGAGAATCACACGTATTCACAAGCAAGCCTCTGGCCAGTCCATGGAGCCTGTGCTTCCTCTCTGGGTCTACCCGACGCCAATTCCTGCAGACCTGCCACAGCATGTAAACCTCCATCAAACATGTCAGGATATCTGTGGGGACACCACTGTGCTGGACACAAGCCACTGAGACACAGAAGGGTGCTGTGCTTTTTCTTTGAAGCTCATATTTTACACATCTCCCTGTGTCGCAGACTAACAGGCTGCAGTAGTGCCTCCCTTTCCTTAGGAGTGAACATAGACATTCCCGCAACAAAGCAGTTCTGTTGGTCACTTGATATCCTTAGGAACACTTCGAGAAAAGAAGGCTTCCATTTCCCCCCCTCAC
Source organism: Microtus ochrogaster (assembly GCF_000317375.1). Lineage (NCBI taxonomy): Eukaryota > Metazoa > Chordata > Mammalia > Rodentia > Cricetidae > Microtus > Microtus ochrogaster. The sequence goes on along the minus strand of NW_004949246.1, from coordinate 271,330 downwards.
TGCCTTTTCTATGAGCTAGGCTGGGGCAGAAAACTATGTTGCCTCTTTGCCCATCCCCTTCTTTGATCTAACTTCAGCTCCATTTTGAAGCTTTCACCAAAGAGTGTGACTTCAGTCCCTCTCTGGTTTCTAGGTAACCAGAGTCCTCCCCGAAAGGACCACAGGTGCAAAAGCTCCTTGACTTCTAGTTTTGTTCTTCAGAATATAAACATTTATTCCTGTGTTCCCATCATCAAAGTGTAAGATCTTTGTCTCCTTGCCTTTGTGCTGGGCCCAAGCAGACACATTGGCTACTTGAACACCCTCTCTGTGATCTGTTTGGACAAATCCAGCAACCAGAACATCATTGCTTTCCTCAGTGAAGTTCAAGCCGCCATCCTTGGGCACTGTGATTTTTCCTGCCATTCTTTGGTGATCTGCACCCTGACATACTTTCTGCTAGCAGAATTTGGCTGTTTTGCTTCAACTCCTACGTTTTCAAGCAGTTTCCTTTGCCCGAGAAGCACCCCCAACAGGGCTGTGCCCAAAGGGGCTTTCTTGGATTGTTTGTCACGCTGCTCCTGGTCCTGTTGGTGATGTGGAGCTTCGTGGCAGTATGAAGACTATGACAGCAGCCCATCCTGCTGGCACCAGAGGCCCACACAAGAGAGCCAATCCCTGCTTTTAATTCCATATGATTACCATGTAGCTTCCCCAGGCAAAAGCTGATTTCTCCTTCACTTCTGTTAGTGAACCCTAACTTTTCTCAGGCCCCTCTTTCAGGACTCAGGGTTCCCAGGGCTTTCTCTGGGCCTGGACTTCCAACCCTGTGTTGGACCGCTGGAGATCTACTCATAAAGCTCTGTTCCTGTCAATACTCACATGGGGTAGAATCAGTCAACATCCAGCCAGGGATGAAGACAAAAGGATAGACAGCAGGTGCCCTAATGAAATAGTGAAAGTGCCAACCATCTACATAACCCTAAATAATTACCTGGTTAAATAAATGGCAGCATAACCACACAATCAAAAACTAGCTGCTTAATGCTTACAATTCGTGGTGATTCTCAAAGATTCCAAGGGTGGCCCACATCAGAGTCACCCAGGGGCTGAATCAGAAGTCCCGGGAACAGATGGTATCTTTTACAGGCTACTCCAGCGGCAGTGCGTATTAAACTTGGAAAAAGTGAGGGTATGAAAGTTAGTTTATTATGAAGAATATTGGTCCTGGTACATTGTCCATATGTAACTGTCAGCCTGGCAGATACGGAAATGGAAGAGTCAAGAACAGCTGAATATAGACATTTATATATACAGGTAACAATGTGGATTACTGTGCTCTTAGCCAATTCAAAACCGTGACAAGGGTTGCGACTCATTTTCTTTATCACTAATCACTTGAAAAGCGAAGGCAAGGGAGAGGCCATGGAAGAGCAACATTCGTCCTTTCTCTTGCGTTTCCATGACTGCTCCACACACCAGGTTACGGCTCACTTCACAGCAAGTGTTTTAGAGCTGAGCCACCTCCCCAGTCCCAAGGCCATATCCCAACACAAAGTTAAAGGATGCAACTAGACAAGCAGGTGAATAAACCCTTCCCCAGAAAGGGATGAAGATGGCCAGCTGGCAGCTGGAAAAATACTCATCATTAGTCACTAGGAGTAGGTAAAACAAAACCACAGTGAAATGGCATTTCACACCTACTAGAGTAGCTGAGAAAATACATGTTAATTAAGGGAAATAGTAAATTTTTGCAGAAACCAAAACAGAACCCCTGTTATTGCGATGTCAGTGAAACCAATGGTGTGTGTGTGTGTGTGTGTGTGTGTGTGTGTGTGTGTAAAATTATGGAATTGTTGCAGAAGACAATCTGGCATTTGTCCAATAAGTTAAACATAAAACTACCATATAGCCCAGAAATTCCAGTTATAGGTATATTTTCAGGGGAATTGAAAACAGACATTCAAATATCTATACATGAACTACTAATAAAGGATATTATATGTGATACTTAAAATGCCTAATGAGTATCAACTGAAAAAGATTAAATATAATAGGGTATATCTATACAACAGAATATGGTATGTTTACACAACAGAATATTATTTAGCCATAAAAATGAGTGAAGTCCTGAATCATGCTACAACAGAGATGCATATTAAAGGGTTTTTCTTGGTTAGAGAAGCCAGATATCAAAGGTCGCATGTGACAGGCACAATGGTGCTTGTTTTTAACCCCATCACTGGGAAGGTGGAGGCAGACAGATTTCTGAGTTTGAGGCCAGCATAGTCTACATAGTGAGTTCTGGGACAACAAGAGCTAAATAGTGAGACCCTGCCTCAAAATAAGTAAATAAATAAATGGTCTCATGTTATATGGTTCCATTTACATTAGACACCCATGAGAAAGAGAGAGAGAGGGAGGGAGAGTGGTGAGTCCACTGCACGAGGCCTTTTTGCCCTCTATAAAAGAGTGTGGGAGAGAGGGAGGGAGGGAGATCTGACTTGTGTGTTCCAGGGTCTAGCGTAGGAAGGAGGAATGGAAAGTGATTGCTTATTAGACATGGTTTTCCTTTTTTTGTGTGTGATGAAAATGTCTTTGAACTAACTAGAGGCAATAGTCCCAAATCTTTTGAATATACTAAATGCTACTGGATTGTATAAGGGTTGAGGGAAGTTCCTAGTGGAAGTTTATTATTAACAATGCCTCAAAGTGCCTCAGAGGGATGCCAAGGCCTTCCTCTGCTCTGAGTGAAAATATTGACAGTGTGTGTGGAAAATGCTCCCAATAGCTTTCTTCCCCACCATGTTTGCAGCCTGAAGACTGCACCCCTGAAGATGTTCCTACCTAGATTAGCTAAACCTGCCTCCTTGATCCAGCTGGGTGTGATAACCCTGCATTCTTGTTCATCTGTATGTAATAACCTGCCTCCATGATCACCTGTATATAATAAACACTCTGGGGTGCTAAAGCTTCTGCGTCAGAGATAGGCTACTCAATGAATCTCCCTCCCTCCCTCCCTCCCTCCCTCCCTCCCTCCCTGCATGTGTGTGATTTCTTCATTCCCTTGCTACCCCAGTCAGATCAATCCTTGCAGTTGTGGAAGGAAATGCAAGGATGTGGCAGGGTTATGGTTATGGCAGCCAAGCCTGGAGTGGTGGACCATGCCTGCAAGTCAGCACCTGAGATGGTGGGAGCAGCAGGATGGAGACACCTACAGTTATTTATTCTCAGATATATAGGAAGTTGGAGGCCAGCCTGGGTTTGGGGAGGCCCCATTTCATGAAACAAAAGTAAATGAAACTGCTAATGGTTAATTTTATGGCATGAATGTTATTTGAATAAAAGTCTCATAAGCTTCCAAGATCATTTAGCAGTAGTCTTGGAAAGTTAAATCAAAGATTTGAACCTCAGAGTTTGAGTTGCCCATGGGACATCCAAGTGAAGATTCCAGAATAGAATTAAGGCCACAAGTACAGAAGTGAAGGGAGGGATCTAGGCTAGCAAAGAATCTGAGTGCTGTCAGGCTGGATTCATACACGTGAGTGTGGGTGTTCGTCAGAGCCCTTTGGACTGAATGAAGCAGAGCATAGCTCTAGGGAGAAAACCCATCCCAGTCCCATTTAGTCTTCTCCGTGTTTTGAGCTTTGCATTCACCTGCCATATGTAATGGAAGTAGCGTGTGGTAAGGACACTTTTTACCTGCAGTTACCAAAGCACATGCACACAGCAGACCCTCCTTGGCCTCCATCTCTCTGTACCCGATGTGGAGTGCAGACGTGTCCTTCCTCACCTTTGCAGTCCTTGATACGAGAGTTTGTGGAGTTTTGATTAGAGAGATAACTTATGGAGGATGTATCGCAAGAAGAAATGTGATATGTCTGAAATAAACCAGATCACACTTTTCCTATATCATCTTTCCTTTTTTTCTATTCCATGCTTGAATCCAGGTCCCTTCATATGCTGAGCAAATGCTCAGCCACTGAACTACCCTCAACCCCTTCCAAATCAGTCCTCATAGTTGACTTGAAATTCATCTCAAGTCTCCGTCAGTATCTACACTAACATTTTTGTTTGTTTTTTTGTTTTGGGACATTTTGTTTGTCCCAAATAGCTCATGCTTGCCTCAAATTCCTGATCCTCCTTCCTCCACCTTCCAAGTAATCACTACACTCAGCTTAAACTGTCACAAGAACAGGGTAAACCCTGATTGTTTTGGGTCTTAGATGAAGGATATATGAAGTGTTTATTGTACTATTTTCTCCATGTTTTTGTTGAAATATTTATAATAACTTTAACATTATGGGAATTGCGATTCCATTCAGTTTTGTTTAATAACAGTTTTGTTCCAGTCTTTCAGCTAGGAATTATGTGGAAGATAGACCAGTTTGGTGGTAACTTCCTCTTATAACAACAGTTTAAGCCTGTTTGCAAGAAATAATATTCAGTACAGTAGGAAGACGGCTAACAATTGTCCTTTGGGTCAACAAGAAGTCAAGGCAGAGCTGCCTCGATCACCCCACTCCATACCCAGATTTCCCACATCCTCTTCCAGGGTTCAGCCTGCTGAGTAACCCTATTGGAACCTTATCCTTCCACTACCTTCCAGATCTAATGTGGGTCCCACAACCTGGCTTAGTAGCATACAGTAGTAAACTTCTAGACTTCAACAGGGTCCCCATATATACATGCCCTGTCCTAGCCCCACAACATCCTTCTGCACTGCAGCCAAGTTCTAATTGTCCATCTGGACATGCCCTTCCTGCATCTACCCACAGGACCTTTTGCTCTGCCTCCACAATCCCACTCCCTACCTAGACTTGCCACATCCTCCTCCAGAGTCTAGCCTGGTGAATACCCATGACTTCCTCAAACACACCCTTTCCATAACCTACATGATTTAGCCTGGGTACCACAACCAGTACACCAGCCTAGTCTGGCTTTCCTTGTATTCATTGCAGAGGAGCTGTAGGCTTGCTCCAGTGTGCTCCTTATCTGTGAGCCAAACCACAGGACCCTTCCATATCTTATCTAACCTTTCCACTCAGACCTATCTACCCACACACAACCCTCATGGACCAGGAAGCACATCCTATAAAACAGCCCAGTTCACTCTGTCCACCTGACTTCATTCCACCCAACACATTTCCAAACTCTAGATCCAATATACCTCCAGAACAACAACACCAAAAATCAACAACACAATGATCATAATTACTACACATTTCAATAATAACTTTAAATCTAATTGGTCTAAATTTTCCAATCAAAAGACACAGACTATTTGAATGGATAAAGAAGCAAAGTCCATCTATCTGCTGCCTCAGAAACACATCTTAGTTTTAAAGACAGGCACATCCTAGAGAAAATGGATGCACAAAATTCTCCAGTCAAATGGGACCAGAAAGCAAGTAGTCTTCACTATCCTAATATATGACAAAATAGACTTCAAATTAAAACTAATCAGAAGATATAAAGAGATACTTCATACTAATCAAAAGAGTGGTTAACCAAGAAGATATTACTATTCTAAACATAACACACCAAACTCAGGGTGCCCAATTTTATAAAAACAGACAAAAAAGCTCCCACAAAACTATACTAGAATTAAAGACACATATTAACATTAGTACATAATTACCCCACTTTTTCCAATAGACAGGTCATCTGGACAGAAAATAAACAGAGAAACATCAGAATTAATTAACATCATACATCAAATGAACTTAACAGTTATCTACAGGATATTTTACCCAAACACAAAGACTTCACATTCTGCCCTGTAGCACACGAAAACTTTTCTAAAATAGAACAACTTCCTGGGACACAAAACAATTTTTTACAAGTTCAAAAAGATTAAATCATCCATTCTATCCCACCTGACCACAATGCAATAAAGTTTCAAATTGACAGCAAATAAAGACCTCTAGTAAATACATAAACTCTTGGAGATAAAACAACTGCTTATAAAATAATAGACGGTTCAAAGAAGAAACCAAGAAAGAAATAAAAACTTCCTATAATAAATGAAAATAAAAACATAACATAGAAAGCTTGTCTCAAAAACATCAAAAAAAGGAAATGAAAAAATAGAAACAACAACAACAGCAGCAGCAGTAGCAAACAACAACAACAAAAAACCCAAGACTTCTAAAACAATTCTGAACACTAAAAGAACTGCTGGAGGTCCTATCATTTCCCATTTCAAGTTTTACTACAGAGTTATAGTAATAAAAAACTGCATGGTAATGACATAAAAAACAGATATGTTGATCAATGGAATTATACTGAAGACCCAGGCATAAATCTACACACATAAATCACACATATGGATACCAGATTTTTTTTATAAAGAAGCCAGAAATACACACTGAAAAAAACCCCACAGCATCTTCAACAAATGATGCTGGTCAAGCTGGATGTCTGCATGTAGAAGAATGCAAACAGATCTATACTTATTGCACTGCACAAAACTCAAGTCCAAGTGGATGAAAGACTTCAACATAAAACTAGAAACATTGAATAGAAGAGCAAGTGGGGAATAGCTTTGAACACATTGACAGAGGAGACAACTTTCTGAACAGAGCGCCAATAGCACAGGTATCAAAAGCAGCAATTAATAAATTAGACCTCATGAAACTGAAAAACTTTCTGTAAGGCTAAGAACACCATCAGCTGGACAAAATGGCAGCATACAGAAAGGGGAAATATATATATATATATATATATTTTTTTACCAACTCTACATCTGATAAATGGTGAATATCCAAAATAAAGTTCTCAAAACCCTAGATATCAAAAACCAAATAATCCAATTAAATAATGGGGTACAGATAGATCTAAACAGAGAATTCTCAACAGAGGAATCTCAAATGGTTGAGAAACACTTAAAGAAATGTTTAACAACCTTAGCCATCAGGGAAATGCAAATTAAAACTGCTTTGAGATTCTATCTTACACCCGACAGAATGGCTAAGATCAAAAACACAAGTGACAACTCAAGCTGGTAAGGATGTGGAGCACTCCTCCCTGCTGATGGGAGTGCAAACTTGTACAGCCACTATGGAAATCAATATGATGGTTTCCCAGAAAGTTGGTAATTGTTCTACCTCAAGATCTAACTATACCATTCTTGGACATATGCCCAAATGATGCCCCATCCCACCACATGGACACTTGCTCAACCATGTTCATTGCTGCTTTATTCATAATATCCAGAAACTGGAAACAACCTATATTTCCCTCAACAGAAAAATGGATAAAGAAAATGTAGTACATTTATTCGATTGAGTATTACTCAGTTGTTTAAAAAATGTATCATAAAATTTGCAGTCAAATGGATGGATCTAGAAAAAAATCATCATGAGTGAGATAACTCAGATACAGAAAGACAAATATTTTATGTATTTACTTATAAGTGATACCATTAAGTAAGTGATAAGAAGCCGCAATCTGTAGACCCAGAGAAGCCAACATCACTTCTTCATTGCTCTTCCGATGCAGGTCTCCTGTCCCAGACAGCCCTCTTCCTACATGTTATCTATCTACTATTTTAGATAATTTCTAACAGACTTTAACAAGCTCAGAACACAGACTTAATTAATAATAATAGAAAAAAGGGAGGTTGATAATTCTTTCCCATCTCTCTAGATAAGAAGACGATCCAAAGAAAAATAAAATATTAATCTTTCCACATTTAACAAGTCTCAATCGTCTTTGTTTACATCTGATAACTGGATATCTGATACTCAGATCTACAAAGACCTTAGCCAGCCATGGTTTCTGAGATTTACTGTCAAATACTCTCTATGACAAAGTACTAAGTCAGCTCAACAGCATTTTTTTTAAAAATTTTATTTTCTTCTTTGGTTAAGTTTCCTTTATTTATTATTATCTATCTATTTATTTATATTTTGCATATGAGCGCTCTGCATATATACCTACATATCAGAAGAGGGCACCAGATCTCATTATAGTTGGTTGTCAGCCACCATGTGGTTGCTGGTAATTGAACTCAGGACCTCTGGAAGAGCAGCCAGTGCGCTTAACCCCTGAGCCATCTCTCCAACCTGCTCAACAGCATTTGTACATGCTTATTTTTCTCAAGACTTTCTTTAAAAGGGCCCATAGGTATAGGTCTATTCTACCTTGACTAAAGGTCAGAGAGTTGGAACATCTGTTCCTTCAAGGTTATTGCCAACAGTTCAAATAACAGGCATGGCTAATATTCATACCTGGTATTTCAGGTGTTAAGAAGTAGATCTGTTTCTACCTCAAACAAAGTTGAAGCTTCCATTCCACCCTGATTTAGATCAGAGAGTTCCCTCTCTCAAGGTTATTGTCAACAGTTCAGACAATAGGTGTGGCTATTATCCAGACCTGGTGTTTCAGGTATTATGAAGTAGATCTGTTTCTACCCCAAACAAAAGTCCAAGGATCCAGATCCAGAGTCAAGGATCTCCACCATAACATGTACAGGGGAGTAACTGCTGAGCCAGTGAGCCAGAGCCAGAGACTGCTGAGTATCTGGGATGTGAATCTGGGACCTTCAAGAGAGTAGACCTAAGCCAACACCCCAGCGGGCCTGTGTATGAGTCTAGGACCTCCCAAGAACTAGGCCTGAGCCAGGACCTCTGCCAGTCTGGGCATGAGTGAATATGGGTCCTCTGAGGGAATAGGCAGGAACCAGAGATCTCAGAGGAGCCAGGTGTGAGTCTGGGACCTCAGAGAGAGTAAGCCTGAGCCATGACCTCTGTGGGTTCAGGCTTTGGTCTGGGATATCAAGGGGAATAAGCAGGAACCTGGAACCTCTGCAGGTCTAAGTGTGAGTCTGGGACCTCTGAGGAAGTAAGCACGTTCTCTGTGAGTCCTGGCACATCCGAGCCTGGGACCTCTGAGGCAGTAGACCAGAACCAGAAACCTTTCCAGGTCCAACTCTAACCCAGGGACTTCTTCAGGAAGAAATCCAGACCAGGATTTACAGATACAGGTCAAAGCTGATAACCTAGGCCAAAGTTGCCCTGAGGTAAGGAACTCCACCTGGGACAACAAATTTCACAGGAGTGAGACTGAACAAGCAACCTAGGACAGAGAGGACCTGAGGAAACAAGCTCCACTAGGAGCTGAAGTCAGAAGCAAATCCAGTCCTGGGAGCCAACCCAGTCCCAGAACACTGGTGAATCAGAACTGAGTCAGCAACCAGATCCAGAGTCAGCAATCTCCACCAGAACCGGTTCAACTCCAATCCAGGGACTTCTGCAGGAGGGGATCCAGACCAGGATTTACAGATACAGATCAAAGCCAGCAACCTAGGCCAAAGTAGGTCTGAGACAGCAAACTCCAAGGGAGCAGACCAAAGCACAGGAACACTGAGCTGTCTCCAGGAACAGGAGTAACCAACAGGGTAACTAGAACTGTGACCCTGACTGTACCATGAGGAGCATCCATTTGAGCTTTGGATTCACTGGCACCTAGAAGATTATTCACCAGAATCTCAGATAGCCCCAACCATACATATTAGAGGAAAAGATGAATAGAAAAAGTAAGATCACATGCTATACCACAAAGAACACAACACCAGTAAAACCTAAAGGCCCTACAACAGCAAGACCTCAACAGCCAAATATGGATGAATCAGAAGAAAATGATCTAAAAAATAACTTCAAGAGAATGTTTGAAATTCTTAAAGATGAAATGAGAAATTCCCCTAAAGAAATTGAGGAAACAAACAAACAAACAATTGGAAGGAATCAACAAATCCCTCAAGAAAACCAAGAAAATCAAGAAAAATAAATCAAACTTATAAAAGAAACTATTGAGGACCTGAAAACTGAAATAGAAATAATAAAGAAAACACAAGCAAAAGGAATTATAGAAACAGAAATCATGAAAAAAAAATCAGGAACCACAATGCAAGCATGAACAGCCGAATACAAGAAATGGAAGAGAGAATCTCAAGCTCTGAAGGTACGTACAATAGAGGAAATAGACTCATCCATGAAAGAAAACATTAAATCTAACAGATCTTAACCCAAAATATTCATGAAATATGGAACACCATGAAAAGACCAAATCTTAGAAAATATGTATAGAAGAAGAAGTTCAACTCAAAGGCACAGAAAATTTATTTAACAAAATTATAGAAGAAAACATTCCCTACCTAAAGAAAGATATGCCTATGAAGATACAAGAAGCTTACAGAACACCAAATAGACTGGATCCAAAATCCTCTTGCTACATAATAATCAAAACACTAAACATACAGAAAAAAGAAAGAATATTAAGAGCTGCAAAGGAAAAAGGCCAAGTAACATATAAAGGTATACCTATCAGAATTACACCAGACTTCTCACTGGAGACAATGAAAGCCAGAAGGTCATGGTCAAGCATTATTCAGACATTAAGAGACTATGGATGCCAGCTCAGACTACTATACCCAACAAAACTGTCAATCACCATAGAAGGACAAAACAAAATATTCCATGACAAATCTAGATTTTACCAATACCTAGTCACAAACCCAGCCCTAAACAAAATACTAGAAGGAAAGCTCCAACCTAAGGAAGATGCCTACACCAACAAAAACACAGACAATTGATGATCTCATAACAGCAAATCCCCAAAAAGAAAAAAAAATGCACATATTAACATCACCAACAACAAAAACTAAATTAACAGGAGATAGCAATCACTGGTCATTAATATCCCTTAATGTAAATGGACTCAACTCACCTATAAAAAGTCATAGGCTAACAGATTAGATAAGAAAACAGAATCCATCTTTCTTCTGCATATAATAATCACATCATCAACCTCAAAGACAGACATCATCTCAGAGTAAAGGGTTGGGAAAATATATACCAATCAAATGTACCTAAGAAACAAGAGGGTGTAGCTATTCTAATATCTAACAAAATAGACTTCAAGCTAAAAATCAGTCAAAAGAGACAAAGAAGGTCATTTCATATTAGTCACAGGAAAAATCCATCAAGAGGAAATTTCAATACTGAATATCTATGCCCCAAATACAAGGGCATCCTTATATGTCAAAGAAACACTTCTAAAGCTTAAATCATATATTAAACCCCACACACTAATAGTGGGAGACTTCAACACTCCCCTCTCACCACTGGACAGGTCGATCAGACAAACAATGAAAAGAGAAATAAGAGAACTAACAGATGTTATGACTCAAATGGACTTAACAGACATCTATAGAATATTCCATCCAAACAGAAAAGAATATAACTTCTTATCAGCACCTCATGAAACCTTCTCAAAAATTGACCACATACTCTGTAACAAAACAAACCTCAACAAATACAAAAAAAATTGGAATAACCCAAAGTACCTTATCAGATCACCATGGTTTAAAACTAGAAGTTAATGGCAATACTAATTCCAGAAAATCCACAAACACATGGATATTAAACAATTCTCACCTGAATCATCAATGGGTCAAAAGAAATAAACGGGGAAATTAAAGACTGTAGTGCGCCAATTTGTGCTCCTGCTGCTCAGCTCCTGGCTGCCTGGCTAGCTTATGCCCCAAAATGACAACACACAAACTGTATTCTTTTAAACACTGCCTGGCCTATTAGTTCCAGCCTCTTAATGGCTAATTCTCACATCTTGATTAACTCATTTCTAATAATCTGTATTGCCACTTGACTGTGGCTTACCAGGATGAGTCTAGCAAGCGTCCCTCTGTCTCAGGCAAGAGAATCATGGCGTCTGCCTCACTTCCCTTCTTCCCAACATTCTGTTCTGTCTTCCCTGCCTACCTATGTTCTGACCTATCAGGCCAAGCAGTTTTCTTTATTAATTAACCAATGAAAGCAGTAGATAGATAGAAGACCCACTTACATCAAAAGACTTCCTGAGTTTTGATAAGGAAGCCAAAAAGTTCAAGGATCCAACTAGGTTCCTGTTCCTTTTGGGAGATAACAATGGTTTCCACCCAGGGAGTGGTTTGCCTAAAGAATGTTTTGGCCTAGGGTGTGAACATTAGTTACTTGTCTTGTTTTGGCAACAGAATGTTTACCTAAGAATGTAGCTGGTAATCCTTCAACTGGTCCCTTCATTTCTTGTATCTTGTTAATGCAGTTTTTGTTTTTAATCTTACTCCTACCTCTTGGTGTTGGGGTATTTTAAGCAAATGGATATTGAACATGGACAATTTTTCAGTATTCACTGGAACTCCTTCGTGATACTATCCTATGTTTCTGTTTTATTATTTCCACTCACATCTTCATTCTCTTTACTTATTTTTCTAACTCCCTGGTGAGTGGTATCCTTGTTGAAGCTGGTCTCCAACATCCTTTTACTATTAGACTTCTTGATTGCTCTTTGTAGCCCTTACATAGACAAAGTTGAGACTCACTAGATGATGGCTGGCATGCAGGTTTTGTTGTTCCAGAGACAGAAACTTAAATATGGGTAGGCCTCCCTGGTGCTCTATATATTGTGGTCTTCTCACTGAGGAATGGACATGCCTCAGGTGTTCTCCACGCAAGAGAGAAAAGGCCTCAGAGCTCAGATGGAGACTTCCATTAGCTTGCCATGTGTTAAAATGTTCCTCTAAACTAGTAGCATTCATAGCTCTCATATGTAGTGAAATTTATGGTTGGAGGATTGATTATTCCTGGAGTTGATTGAGTTCTACACCTAAGCAGGAATAATTGGACCATCTGCCTCTTGGGCTTCTTTTTGTATTTCAAGGTCAAATCTTGGCAACACTTCACCAACTTCCTTCTCCACTGGCTCTTTCTAATTATTCTACCTCTTTTATTTTGATGTCCTTTTCCCTCTTCTATTTCTCCTTTGAATTTATTTTAAGTTAAGATCACCTTAACTTAAGAATTTGAGTAAACATGTTTCTTTCTACGAAGTCAGAGAATGGTCTAGTCACATTCCACAGGGAACAATGGTTACTGTGAGAAGGGTACCCTGGTGTTTCAGGTGTATGGTGTATGGTGTATGGTGTATGGTGCTTCCAGAGCTGAGATTTCTAGATGAAAGAATTGATACTGAGCACTCTGTTGAGAAGGTGACATCTTTTGGAAAGCGCTGTGAGAAGGTGAATCTACAAGAGCGCTTCCTCAGAGAACCAGTAGCTACTTCATGGGCAGCAATGTAGACATCAATAAAGCCTTTTGGTGGAAAGAGAGAGGGAGCCAGTAGAAGGGAAAACTAAAGGCAGGGATAAGTCCTTGATGTTATCACCTCTTTGACATAGATAATCCCTCTTTCTGCAGACATAATGGTCAATCTTGAAGCTGGATGAGCTGGATGAGAAAGGCCAAAGCAAAGATGCCACATTAAAAATCTTTCTCGGAATACGGAGGACATAGCTCTGTGGCAGAGTGCTTGACTAGCTAGTATGTGCAAGGCCCCATGCTTCACCACTGTTACTAAAGAAAGAATGTCTTCTGGAAACCTCACTCACCGACTTCGATCTGCTAGAGTCACGTCATTGTGTAAACCCACAAACAAGGGGCCCTGGCATACTCAGCTGTGTACATTTCCACTCTGGGATTCATATTGTAAAACACACAATGAAGCTATGTGCTTCACGTCTGCAACTCAACATAAAAGGACCATGGGGCTATAGCACCCGCTTTGATGCGGTTGCCTGCGCATCAATAAGGGGACTCCTGCAGCCAGACCTGTGGCATTGCACAGGAAGCAGTCTGTCTCACCCCGCCCACTGAGTCCTCAGGTGGAACAGCTGGAGGGCTAGTGCAAAAGCCACAGCCTGTCACTGAGCTTCACTGTGGCAGTTTAAACATCCAAGTCTTTTAACGTCTTCCAGCCAGGGACAGGAAGCCTGTTCTGAGATGATAGTGGGACTGAGACATTCTTCATGTGCTTTGCTGCTACAGTTGAGGGTTAGTCTAACTTAGTGGACTACTCAACACAGGAAAGCTCCCGCAACCCTCAGATCCTGCCATTGCAATACTTCCTCTTTTATTCCTTGAAGTGATACTCCCTCCTCCTGACCTAGTCTGATCAGTACTAGGATCAATGCAAGCTACTCAATTCATTTCTGAGACTTTTGTCTCTTATCTCCAGAAGGTAAAGATGTTTCAGTTGTAAGAATATCACACTGTATCATTACCACCACCTCCCCCAGGAGGAAAAGGAGATGTGACTTCCTCCTGGATAGAAGAGGAACTTTAAGGGACAGAAGTGGCAGTTACCACGAACATAGTGTAGATAGGCAAGTTCCCAGCGGGCTTGAAATTCAGTAAAGTGCATAGGATGTGTTGTTTTCCTGAATGGAATCTCAACTGTATATGTGGGAAGCAAGCACATTCCACCAGCAGACTGCATAGGTACATCTGGTTGCCACATCAATCTTGGCAGAGCTGTTACCCTCGCTGAGTCTTGTTTCTGCAACTGTAAGACAATGACACGAACAGTGCAACATCCTGCCCCTATAGAGTTAAATGAATTAAATGACACCCTTGAAACTAAACATGGTACACAATAGGTTCCTGGTGAGATTTATCTGTTCACACTTATCCAGTTTCTACCACAGGGAGCACATAATAACACAGCTCACACTGGTTCACCTTGCTCACCCTTCCAGGATTCTCTGAGATGGGGAAGATGGACCAGACCTTAAAGGAGGAGAGAGATATTGTTTGCTTCTCGTGACCTTTTGGCCAACCAGGACTGTTTTACACTCCATGTACAATCATGAACACACACACACACACACACACACACACACACACACACACACACACACACACACACACACACACACACACACACACACACACACACACACACACACACACACACACTATGATCAGAGGAAATTTGGAGTGAGAATAAATGGAAAGAAAGAACAAGGAAGAGAAGGTTTAAATCAAGTGTACTAAGTAAACGGGACTAACAAATAAGAAAGGATGCTAATTTTTATTTTTTCAAGATCACAAGCCAGGTGGTTAGTGTATTTTTTCTCCTTATGTTTTCTCTATCTTAATTTATCCAGAAAAATAGTAAATTTCTTATGGTGGATCATCTCTTATTAATGCAGTATTCATTTTTCTATCTCTGTGTAACAAATTATACAAACCCAGTAGCTTGAAATAACACCCGAGGTCTCATAGTTCTGTAGATATAAAGTCTGGGTGAGTGTAGCTGGGTTCCTGGCACTAGTCTCAGAAAGTCAAAGCCAAAGTGACACTTGGATGAGTTCTCATCTGGAAGCACTAGGGAAGAAACGAAAAAAACCCCACACTCAGGTTGCTGATAGGATTTGGTTCCTTGCAGCTGGAGTTGAGGGCTGGTTTTCTCTCTGCCATCAGTGTGGGGCAGCTCTCAGCTGTGCCCTTGCTGCTCGATGCCCCTAATCTTCAAGCCAGCAGTAAACCAGCAAATTCCTCTCAAATTTGGAACTTCCCTGGCACTCTTTTCTGCAACCAGCCATAGAAAACTGTGTTTTTGAGTGATTCGTGTAAACTGTACTGTTCTCTGTCTATCTCAATGAAATCACTGGAGGGATATTGTGATATATCCATGGCTTTTAACCTCACGTAAAGAATTGGAGATTACATAAGATTGAAGATCACAAGTCTTCATTTTAGCATTCTCCCACAGACTCCAAGAGTGATGGGGACAGAGATTTCAGGTAAAACAAGGAACAAAAGCCGGGAGGTTTATGCTCAAAGAGATGTGAAGGGGTGAGTTTGGACTATCTCCCTTCAAGGACATTAGACCTTTTCTGGATCGATTGCAAAAGAACCTCAACTGTCGGGCAGTCAAGAAGCATGAACACTAGCCCAGTCAAAAGGTATGTAGGCCTTGGTGGAACCAAGATCGGGTGGGCTCCAAAGCAGATGACTATGAGCAACCACCAGGACAAGGGACAGTGCTAGCCCGACACTGACCTAGGACATTGGGGAAGTCAGGCCTGGGAGATGACAAGGTACTGGGGAAGAGAACCAATGTCCTAGAAAGAGAAAGGATACTTCATTTTCCCTGGGCTCCTCCAAGACACCCGAACACTGGTTCAGCACAGGCTGAGTGGAGACAAAAAAGGGCTTACCAATGAGCAGGGAGAATGAGCGGCTGACTTAAGAATCAGAGCTCATCCTCTAGTTTGAGGGACACAAAGAAGGACCAGTTCTCCCTCACCAGAGAGCCAGAAGCAAGAGACAGAAGGATAATTAAACAAGAGGTCATTCACAATCTAGACACTGGGTGATATGCATATTTATTATGACAAAATGGCAGCAAAATTCAGAAAAGGACCTTGTTCTGACTCAGCCAGTGTACTGGGATGATTTTCTGGTGGAGGAAAGCAAGGCATCTTGAGGAGAGAATGCTATGTCGAATGTAAACAGTATTATTGTGCAGTTTATCCCTCATGGTCTTGCCCTTTATCTTTCTAGCCCACTTTTCTGGATCTGTATTAATTTGGGGAACTAATAAGAAGTGTCAAATATGGAAAGAAGTCTGTTTGGTTCTTGTTTAATCATCAGTTAGCATCTCCACCCTGGGTTTCTGATTGAAAGGCAGGCCTGCCTGTGCCTCAGTCTGGAAGTTGCTTCATTTCCCCTGTCCAGCTCCCAGCTTGACCTGATATATATATACCTAGCCCTTTTCCAGGATAACAACGTGCCCTTTAATGCCAGTCTGGGTGCCCTGTTTTTCTTGTTGGAATGTGACATGTCTCACTTTGTAGTCCAGACTGGAGTTGAACTCAAAGCAATCTCCCTGCCCCAGCCTTCTGAGTGCTGAGGCTATAAATGAGAGCCACCACACTTGACTTGGGCACCTTACTTCTGTTGGGGTGAGGCCTGTAATGACAGAGAGAGGGGGCCTCTCCCTCCTGGAAGTTTCAGAATGTCTCAGGCTCAGAGGCGAAGCTCCAAAGACATAGTGAGCCTCTACCATCTGTGGCAGCGTCTCAAGATCAGAAGGTTACTGGCATACCATATCCTGAAATACTGGAAGTTCAAAGGAGATATTCCATCTGCATGCAAATTATGACAGTACATCTGATAAATTTTATAAAAGAATTAGAATGATGCATACATGAAATGCCCCTTAAACATTCATAGGGAGGGGCTTCTAGAGGTGGTAGAATCTGCATTGAATCTCAACCAAAAAGAGATAACAGGTTCCAGGCACACTGAGTGACCACACAGCCCACACAACTGCAGCTTAGAGAGAAGAAGGTGACATTTCCTGGTGACCTCTAGTAACCCTGCATTGCTCTGAGACCAAATGGGGAGCTGACAACAGGCCCAGGCTCAGCCCACTGAGTCACCTCCCCCCACTTTTGGCTTCTGAAGAAGTTTAGGTTTTACTTTCTTCTATCTGTAGGAAATTGAAAGCTATTAACTAGTTTTTAAAAAATATTGAGATTTATTTATTTTATTAGTTTATGTGTTTTATACACCACAGGCCTGGTGCCTGTGGTCTGTGAAGATCATAAGAGGACATTGGATCCCTGCAACTGGAGTTAGGGATGGTTGTGAGCCACCATGTGAGTGCCAGGAACTGAACCCAGGTACTGTGCAAGAGCAACCACTGAGCCACCTCTCCTGCCTTATTAACCAGAGTTTTTAAAAAAGTCAAATGATCAGATTATAAAATGGAAACCTAACTCTGGTAACTGCAGGTAGATAGATGGCTGAAAACCCCAGGAAGACCCATGTCGAGGTGGGGAGGGTTCAACTGTTACCTGCGTGCACAGGCACCAACATGCAGCTGGAAGGAGAGGGCAGAGGGCCCCCGGCAGGAAAGATCAAGCAGCCTTAGCAATGGAGTTGGTGCAGTAACGAGGAAAGTGAGAGGCTGCAGAGCAGTGGAACTCTGTACTGCAGCAGGTAAAGGGAGGAGATGATATCTGTAGACAAAGCTGACAACGTAGTATTTGCCAAGCTGCGGAGATACCCTACTTCAAGTGCTTAGCAACAGTGATGCAGGCCTACAGGGGGAGGATGACTTTAGATGTGAGGATGAACATCATCTGGCTCCCAACATTTCTAAGGAAATTCATGGGGCTTTCCAGGAAAGTATCCCATTGTAGGCCTGGGGGACACTGAGAAGAGAGGGTGAAGTGAGCTGGCATCCAACTCCTGCGGTGAATGCCACAACATCCCCCCCAAAGTTTCTACACTCTCTGGACACCCAGAAAAACCTTTGAGGTGGAGTGCTGGGGAGAAAGGCATGGCTAACAACTAAAAAAGCCATCTTGCCTGGAGGGCCACTGCGGGGACTTCACAAGAGATGGTGTTAAAGGAAGGAAAGTTGAGCCTCATGGCCACGGGTCATGTATGAGCCTGAGGACTCTGACACTGCTTATTCTTCACTGTGTTCCATTTATGTGCTGTCCTGAGTGACAGAGACCAATAGCGGGGCTGGGGGGCACAAAACAAAACAAAAAACCAAAAAAAAGAGGGAGACACCTGGAGAGATGACTCGGTGCTTAGGAGCACTGACCTCTCTTCCAGAGGACCAGGGTTCAATTCCCAGCACTGACCTCTCTTCCAGAGGACCAGGGTTCAATTCCCAGCACCTCCATGGCAGTTCACAACCATCTGTAACTCCAGTTCTATGGGCTCAAATACCCTCTTCTGATTTCTAAGGGTACCAGGCACACACATAGTACACAGACAGTACTCATATACATACATATATATATGTATATATATATACATATATATATGTTACTTAAAGGATGACTTATACCCTATTCTAAGCCCTCAGAAACCTCATTTTCTTTGTTTGATTTTTTTTTGAGACAGGGTTTCTCTGAGTAGCTCTGGCTGTCCTGAAACTAGCTTTATAGACCAGGTTGGCCTTGAACTCAGAGATCCACCCCCTCTGCCTCCTGATTGCTGGGACTACTGACATGTGCCGCCACACCTGGCTAGAAACCTCATCTTCATTTTTAAATAATTGCATTTTAAGGAAAGATATCCACATCATGTTTTTCAAATGCATTGCTAAAATTTTTCATCTTTTATCTATGAAATCGAATTGTTTTTCCCCTTTGGAGAAGCTAATCCATAATACACCTTTGAGATTTTATTTCTGTTGACACATAGAAATACAGCTCATTCATTTTGGTATTTTAACTCCCAAGAAAATAAGTATTCATTCTTAACCCAGTTGCCTTGTTTCTAGTTTATCCTCTGGAACAGTTGCAAGCAGGTCCTTTTATGGGTCTGTGTATTACACACCCATGGACATCTCTAAGGAAACCATGGCAGCAGGGTCCTCACTACTAGTGAGGTTTATGATTACTTTCTTTTTTTTTTTT
>NW_004949246.1:239842-249873 GCF_000317375.1 Microtus ochrogaster | reverse complement strand
GTCAGTATTGCTATAGGATAGGGTCATTTCAGGTTCTTTATCCTCAGCTGTCCAAGGAACTAACTGGGGACCTCGAGCCTTATAAATATTGCCATTGAATCCAAACTTGCCTTGGCATTTTATGATGGCTTTGTTGAACAGAAGATTCAAATGTTCAAAGACTTAAATCTATCAACTTATTCCTATTGTTTTTGAATTCATATGTTTGATAGAAAAAAGAAAAAAAATCAGTTTTGGCATGATTCCTCATTGTTTTTTTTGTAACACACAGCACTCTAAAGCATCAGGACACGTCAGCCTCTAACAGGGTGAACAGCTCAGAGAATACGTCATCTTCAACTGTACATTTTGCGTAACTGCCAAATGCTCATTTCCCAGGAAGGTTTTGACGACCCTATACAAAGATCAGATTAACCTGTCATACTGTCTTGTGGTTAGTTTTCTTTGGAATACTTGCCCATCATTAGTAAGCATGTGTGTGCGCGTTTTGGTCTCAAGAGGAGAAAAGCATCAGTGTTCACCATTTGGCTCCCAGTGCTTTAAAGAGCAGCACGCACAGAGAACTCAGCATGTTCCGTTTGAGTGAAAGGATTATCCTGAGCCAGACACTCCATCTCTTCCTGTGTGATGTGAAGCCCTTCCCTAGAGACTGATTCTCCAGGCCTGTTAAAATTTGGCTTCCCCCATATCAGCACCCAGAATGGAAAGTTTCAAAACATTCAACAAGTTTGCCTTTGTCTGTGATCTCAGGCCCATAACGATCTGTCCCCAAGGTTTCACCTGTGACTATGATGACTGTAAAAAGTCAATGGCTCTTTTGACAGAGTGAAACTCAGAAGCATGGTTTACGGTGAGAACATTTCATTGCAAGTTTACGGTTTTTGACTAATTAAATGAATTTTCAGCCACAACTTACCCGCTGGTATTTTAAATTCTTTCTCTAACACATTTTCATGGAAATTCTTTTTATTAATATATCTAAAATACTGAAAGAATTGTCAAAAATATATTATTAATTAACTGATTAGGCCATTGGAATGTCTACTATTTATCTAGCAGCCATAATATTGAGGATTTTATTATATAGGCCTGCTACACACACACACACACACACACACACTTCCATCATCCACCTAGTTCAGATTTTCCTCAGATATCAGTGGTACCTTCCTCCCTTCCATATATCTAGAGTTCAAGCTGGAATTCGATGTCCAATGATGGCGCTGATATGGATGTCCAGGCATGGATTTACAGTTGTTTTATATAAGAATGGGGAAATTAGGATGGAACTCACATGAAAAAGATAGTTAGACAAGCCTTGTGGTACGTGGCCGTAATCCCAGCACGCAGAAAGCCATGTGGTGGGAGCCGTGTGACGTCTTCAGGGGACAAGGCCCGAGAATAACATGAATGGCTCTCCTTGTGTCAAGACCCTGGAGATCCTAACCCACTTGGCAAGGACCTATGAACAGTTCTCTGCATGATTCTGGGCATGACCCCGGGAGTGTGTGTGCTTCATGCTCTCCTTGCTTTCACCGTGTTAGTCATACTGCTGGCCTGAGCGAGTCACAGTAGGTCATGAAGTTTAATATTACATGTTTTTTTAATTATAACTGCTGTAGGATGACTGATTTTAACCACAAGAGTTTTAAAGAAATGTTCTTAAATAGATATCAAGAGTTAATGGGAGCATGTAAGGAACAGGGAATGAAGTAGAATCATAGAAAATCACAGTTCCCTCATTTTTAATAACTGTGCCAATACTCTAAGAAGCTAAGAGAGATGGGCATAAAAACAAGGGACAAGCAGTACCAACTATTAAGAGTAACTCTCCAGGTTACGTTGGCTATAAAATGAATGAAAAAACTTGGTATGCCCCCAGAGGGGATAGAGTAGTACAGAATATCAAATGGATTGACCCAGCTTTGGCTGGTGAGTGGATCCTGAGAACCCAGACCCTACCAGATGTAAATATTAACCACCAGAGACAAAAGCATCTTTCTCCCTGCATGAGGCGTAACTGCATGTGCTGCCAGCTGGGTACAGTGTTCTCCTGGAGGTGTGCCTACTCAGAAAAGTTCCTTTGTAGCTTGCGAGGCTTCTTATGCTTCTGACGGTCGAGATATGGATGAAAAAGGTAATGGCTACCATTGGGAGAGCTTGGAGATGGAAGGGGAAAGGAGCAAAGGACAAACTGGCAATTACTGTAACAATTTTTAGAAACTTGGGAAGTGAAAACTGTTTGTAAAACTGTTCATGCAAACCATTGAAACTGTAGAAATAAAGACAGCCCAGGCTATCCACGGCCACTTGTTTGAACAACAGGTGGTCACAATTTCTTCACGGTGCTGACTCCACACATCCATCCCAGGTCCATGGTCATGTCTGGAGCAAGGCTTCCAGCAGCTGATGCAAGAGGATCTGGAATTCATGGCCAGCTCGCACTACACAGCAAGTTCCAGGCTAGTCTGACTATACAGTAAGATACTGTCTCAAAAAGTAAATAAAGCGAGGGCTGGTGAGATAGTAAAGGATAAAAGTTCATTTGTTGTATAAAATGACCACACAGGGCTACACAATTAATCTCTACTCTTAAAACAGCATGTAGGAAGGATGGGGAGTATCATATAAGTTGGAAGTAACCAAATATTTAAAAAGGAGATATGATCATATGACACATACCAAGTCATCCATAGAGTCAGAAAAACCCTTAAGGAATCCAGGCTTTCCTAGCCCCTGACCCTGGCAGGGACAGGGAAATGCAAAAGTGCTCCTGGAATCAAGGTACTTTTAAATAGTTCTCCCCAACCCAATGCTGCAGAGACAGGACAGGCTCCAAAGCTACAGAGAAACCCTGTCTCGAAAAATTAAAAAAGAAAGAAAGAAAGGAAGAAAAAAAGAGAATCAGGCATTAAAGGCCATCCTTGGCTACATTCTGAGTTCCAGAGCTAGCCCGTGTTATATTAGACCATGTTTCAAAACACCAAAAATAAAACAAAATGTGACATAGATGAAGATTTCTTGAGCCATACATAATTAACAACACAGTTTACAAAACCTTAGGTGTAAATACAATCCTTTTTATTTTTCTACCTCCTCTGCAGGGTGGGCGCGATTTGTCTGGTGAACACAGCCAGAGCTGTTGGAGAGCTGGGAAAGAGAGGGGCTGCTCAGTCCTACCCTCCCTCTGGGCACCTCTCAGATCCCAGGCCAACTTGGAGTTTCTTTTTTCAGCTCTGTTTGACTAGTCAATGGTTGCCTTGATGGCTCCAAGCCCTACTTCCTGCCAGTGTGGTTGACCTTGCTCTGAGCCAGTGCCCCCATTCCTTCTGAGATGATGTATTTCTACCAGGACTTTTAAAAATGGATTAACAGGATTCCCGTCTGTCTCATGCCCTGCCTGGCAGGCTCTGAGCGACCAGCACCTGTTGACTCCAGAACACAATCATAGAGAGTAGTCAGGCAAACCTTCCCCCACAGCATTCAGCCCCATCTCACATCTGCATAGCTGAGGCCATCAGGTCCAGCCAATGTCCCCTGTGAAGTCAAAGTTCATTAGACAGGACACTCAGTAACGGCAGCCTCTTTACCAGTTCAAATCACCAATTGCAAAGAGGGTCACTGTCCTCCCAGGCTCGAGCTGCCAGTTTAGTAAGAAACAAACTTGCCACAGCAGGATTGGAAAGGACTAGAAACCACCAGTTTTATGATCAATAACCAAACAAATAGATCTTGTGCATCTACTAAGTGCCAGTAAAGGACATCCAAAAGCAAGGATGATGGACTCTGTCCATTCCCTCACAAAGCAGTCTTGGGGACTGCCATCAGAATGTCCCCAAGTGGAAAACCCACACAGAGGAAACCCAACTTGTTTGAGAATAATCACATTTACCTTATAACCTACAGGTTTTATGTGTATTGCCATATTTGAGGTCAGAACAGAAGTATATGGGCTTGGAAATAACATGGAAATCTTCTGAAGGTTTCCAATTCTATACTCAGTAGACCCTTGCCCCTGGGCGAGAAAGTGATGCAAGAAGAATAAAGCCAAGGGAGTTACCCTTAGGGGAACAGATCCAACCAGGAGAGGCATTTCTAGGATGCCCCACAGGGCATGCAGGTCACTACAAACTATGAAGTGGAATAAATACCACAGGTCCTTGTATTTCTTAAATAACACCAGATTTGGGGTTACAGATTTCATGTAGTGCCAGATAAAGAAGGAAAACAACCCTCAACTCACAAACTGTCATGCTTAGTTTGCAAACCTGCAGTGACCCTTGGAGCCCAAGTCTACAGAGTGAGATGCTTCACTGATACCAGGCCCCATGGTACCCTGAAAATTCTATCAAGACATGACCAGAAACCATCCTCTAGAACACATGATGCCGATCTGGGTCACTGTTTTAGAGTTAAGTCTAGCCCTAGTTGTAAGTGAATGTCGCCTCACCAAAGTGTTCTCTCTCTCTCTCTCTCTCTCTCTCTCTCTCTCTCTCTCTCTCTCTCACACACACACACACACACACACACATACAGTCTATAGAAATTCCTTCCTTTGACCCTCATGTCTTGTCGCCCATAAAGATCTTTACAGCAGACTATCTTAACGAACTGGGTCACCTTTATAATGAGGGAGAGCAGTTGACTTTGCATCTTCTTGAAAGTATTCCTGAGAAAACGTGTACCAAGATCATGTTTGGAAAGACTGAAATAAAAGGATACAAACAGAATACTTTAGTAGCAATATGCCTGCACACACCCCCACACAAACTAACATAAATTTATGTATAGTTTAATACACACACGTATATGTAAAGGTTATAGATATAGTTTAGTTTAGTCATGGAGAAAAATAGATGGTAGATAGATGATTTCAAATGATACCTTAACTCACACACAGACACACAATTTATTTGAGGAAATGCCCCTACAGTTTAATTTTTAAAAATCCCATGTCATAGCTCAAATGATAAATAAAAATCATGCAGCCTGAAAACTGACAAGAAAGCTCCATTAGCTGAAGAGGAAAGCAAGGCCCCAAGGCTCCAGGACAAGGTGTTTCCAGCTGAGAGACACTCAGAGGGCAAGAGGTCCCCAAAGTGATTTTGTGCTTGCACTCATGGCATCGTTTTAGAACCACGGCAGATGTTCTCCAGGCTCTCTAGTTCCTTGGAGAGAAAGCACTTGGGTTCCCCAGAACAGACATTCTCAGGTGAGCTCTGATTATTAAGAGCACTTTCCTCTACTGAAATCTGCCTGCTGTGGTTTCTACCACTTCTCAGAGAGGTAAAGAAGCTTTTCACTGTGGTAGGCACGTATGTCACATATGTGTGTCCACATGTTTCTGGAACCATGTGACCTTTGGGTACATCACTTGACATTTTTGAGTCTCTTTGCCTTTAGAATGTGATAGATGAGCAGTCCCGTGCAGAATGTAGAGAAGTCAGGGAGAGCCTGTGCAACTCCCTTGTGCAAGCTTAAAACACTTTAAGATACAGATTAATCTGAACATCACTTGCCTGCTTTCTTCTCTGACATCTCTTTCACTGCATTTGTATTTAAGACATGTATCGAAACAAATTCTGCTACCAAATGGCAGCCTCAAATTATTTCAGGAGGGTTGAGGAGGTGACCCAGTAGCTAACACACCTGCTGGGCAAGCATGTGGGCATGAGGTTGGATCCCTAGCACCCACGTAAAGCTGAGTTGTGGCACATTTCTTTAATCCCAGAACTCTGGAAATGGAGGCAGGGAGATCTCGGTGAGTTCAAGGCCAGCTTGAATCACATAGCAAGCATCAGACTAGCCAGGACTACATAGTGAGAACCTGTCTTAAAAAAATTAACAGCACTTACAGGAGTCGGAATTATCTCATATATCTGAGCCCTAGCATTGGGAGGCAGAGATAGGTGGATCCCAGGGCCCCATTGACCAGGTAGTCAAACTAAAACAACAAACTTTATGTTCAGTGAAGAAACTGTCTCAACAAGTAGGCTGGAGAGTAATATTGAGGAAGACATACCAACATCAACCTCTGTCCTTCACACATGCATGCACAGGCACGCACAGACATGTACACACACATATACACATGCACGCATGCATGACCATATGCATGCACACTACACACACACACACACACACACACACACACACACACACACACACACAAATATTTTCAGATATCTATGATGTACTGCTGCCCCATCTCATCTTTTCTCTACGTAAGTCATCTGGGAATTGATAATGTTTAGGACACTTTTCTGAGACACCCAGCATGTACCAGGCTGAGCATCTTCTTGGCAGCGGGTCTTTTCTCCCCTCTTATAACCTCAGTGGGGAAAATTAAAATGCCCATCTCCCTTCCCCCTGTGAAGATTGGGTCAAAGGTGACATTTCTAGAAAGGAAGGAGCTAAACTAAAGGCATGCACTAACACAGACTCTATTATGTCCCGCCCCCACCATGTCCTCAAGTTATTGAGTAACTTGTGTAGATGCTTGTCATGCTCCTAGCTAAAGAGTTAAATCTTTAGTATGTGATACCAAAAGAAGTCAAATGTGTGATTTCTTAGAGCCCTTAGGAACTATTCAGCGCTTTGGTAGATTTACCATGGCCTACCAACTGATCCTCAGATCCTCAACCTTCCAGACTTAGAAGCTTAAAATGAGAAAACATTAAAAGGGTTTAGAGTTTCTAGATAACTTTGGGG
Organism: Microtus ochrogaster; assembly: GCF_000317375.1. Classification (NCBI taxonomy): domain Eukaryota; kingdom Metazoa; phylum Chordata; class Mammalia; order Rodentia; family Cricetidae; genus Microtus; species Microtus ochrogaster. The sequence goes on along the minus strand of NW_004949246.1, from coordinate 243,162 downwards.
GTTCTGGTAAGTGATCACAAACAGAAATGTGGTCAGAACAATGTTGTCACCAATTCCCAAGTGTCACAGTGGCGAGGTAAAGCAACACCACTGTGTCATTCGTATGGATTTCTCAGAGACAGGCTCCTGCAATATGCAGTTTCTCCTAGGGAAGACCTGGCCCTTCTATTTCGTGTGTATTTAAGGGTCTTTTGTCAGTCATTTGGTCGGAAACAGAGAAACTAAATAACCAGAATTCCTCACAGCAGAACAGTCACACCAAGACTGAATGATAGATGATATGACAGGAGAATTATTAGGCATGATAAAGAGAAAACCACATGTTTTGCAGTTATAAATTCAAGCTTCTGGTAAGTGATTAGGCAGCATATTTCTTACCTGCTTCAAACCAAACTGTTTGCCACATCCTAAGAAGATGCGGTCAGAAGGTTCACACGTGAGACCCCAAGAGAGAGGAGGAGGAGAGTTTGTCACTCTAGAAGGTTAATTTGTGAATTCCACCTTCCAGTTTGTAAAAACAAGCCACTTTTAAGAATGGAAGTGGCCTTGGTGGGCGATGTCCACACTCTCCAGTTTTCATCACAGAATTACAAAGGAAACAGAGAGTAATGGTCACACAGGAGACAGCTTACAGGAAATACTTTTTAAAGGGATCTTAGATGCTATAAGGTCACAAAGGTTTTTAGTTTCTTGAAAGTATTCAGAGCTGAGAGAACCTTCGAGAAGGAACTAAAGGGAATCAGTAATGACACATGAAAAAGTAGAAAATATTTCAAACACACAAAATTTTAACACTGAAAAGGACAATAACTAAGATGGAAGCTTCGCTACTGGGATTCAACTACAAATTCGAGCAGAGAGAGGAATCAGCGAAACTCATGCTGGAGTCGTGGCTCAGCAGTGAAGAACGCTTACTCCTCAGCAGAGAACGTGAATTCATTTCCCAGGGTCCATATAACATGACTCACAACTTCACAGCTGCCTGTAATTCCATCTCCAGGGGATCCAATACCCTTTTCTGTCCTCTATGGGCACTGCATCCATGGACGAACGTGCACGTGTGTGTGTGTGAGCGTGCAAACACACACACATACACACACGCTTGCATCTGAAAGTAATTAAAAATAAATCTTTTATTAAAAAGATTACAGTGTCGATGCATTACAATAGACTAGCTCAAGGAAGAAAAAATGTCTAAGCTGGCAGACAAGTCTGGTGAAATGTGACAATCAGGCATCATTAAAAGATAAGGATGATCATAATTTGTTTAGAATTCTGTGATTTGCTCAAGAAACAAAGCCTATGAATCCATAGGATAGAAGAATAAACTGAGATTACAAAAATACTAAAGGCATAGAAGACATATTACATAAAATTATAAAAGAAAATTTCCCAAATCCATGCAAAGAAGTGAACATCTAAACACAAGTTGTCTTTAGAAACCCAAGAAGAAATGAACAGAAAAGATCCTCTTCACAACACATTTTAGCTAAAATGTGAACCCTACAAAACAAAGACAATAGCAAAAGCTGAAAGAGAACTGACACTCATTTATGAAGACAAATTCACCATAATGACATCGGAACCCTCAGCAGAAATCATAAAAGTTAAGACAGAATGGAATGACAGATTTCAAGCCATAAGGTTAAATAAAAATGCCAGCAAAGATTATTATGTCTAGAAAGTTTACTTCTCAAAATTAATAGAGTAATAAATACAAGATAAATATAAACTAAAGCAATTCATAACCACTAAGTCAACATTGCAGAATATGCTTAGTGGAATTACATACAGGAACACTGTAAATACACAAACACTGTATTTACAGTGTTCCCATACCATACTCTCCCTTTATGCATTTTGACCAGTCTGTACATGTCTGTAATGGTCTCCATCTGCTGCAAATGAAACTTACTTGATGAGGAATTAGAGCTACACTCATCTGTGATGCGAAGGTCATTATGTGGAGTGCAGTAGGGAACCCAGTAGAGGAAAACCCACTAGGTTCCATGATGTCACAGCCACAGGTAGTTGACTAGGTTTCTAGTATCAGACATGAATTCCTCCCACTGAGTGGGCCATATGTCTAGTTAGACAGTTCTTAGTTACTTCCAGGATGTTGGTGACACTCTTGCAACCTTGGGTATATCTTACTGTGATGGTCATTGTTGTGGTTTTAGAACTAGGTAGGACTATTAATAGCTATTTTCATGGGCAGCTTGCATAGCACCATTAGATATTCTGAGAGCTAGTCCTCCAGGAGGAGACTTCCAGGTCAGTTCCAGCCTGAGTCCTCCAAGCCCTTTGTCAAAAGTATATGGTGTGTTCATCTTTTTTTTTTTTCTGCCAAGAAACTCATTGTACAAGGGAAATTTTCTTTACTAAAATTTGATTATTTTTCTCTTAGGAAATTCCAGATTAAAATACCTTTGACATTATATGACTTGTTTTCCCTCATTAACAATTGTTTGAAATAAAACCAAGGAGATGAGAATTTTAAAATTGTCTGATGGTGTGACTCTGTGGTCTTGGTAACCTGATACACTGGTGAAGATGACATTATTGAGAATGTTCATAGTATGAGTCAAAACCATCGTCTATTATGGTATTACAGATGAAATGATGACCTTTTTGAAATGTTTTGTTGTGTCATATGTGTAAGTCATACTGTCCCTAATGATGGGATGAATTGATTTACTCCTGTAGCATGGGTTGATATTTTGGTTCCATGGTTCCTTTGTTATTACAGGCTGATTTTTAATGAATAATGAATACCTATTGGTAGTTAATATACCAGACATTTGTTTATACCAAGTAAATATTTTTCATTTTCTGGACAAATTATATGAAATACTAAGAGGTAGTTGGGAAACAGCTGGATAGGTAAAGTGTTTGCCAGGCAAGTGTGAGGACCTGAGTTTCATTCCCAGAACCTGTGTGAAAAGCTGGGTGTGGTGATAACGCCTGTAATTCAAGCTCTGGGGGATGGAGACAGACAGATAGATACTTGAGGTTCTCTGGTTGGCCGCTTTAGCCTAATCACCAAGCTAAGTGAGAGACCTTGCCTTAAAACACAAGACAGACAGAGCCTGAGAATGATCCTCAAGGTTCACCTCTGCTTACACACACACACTCTCACACACACACACAGACCACACACACACAGTCACACACAGAGCACACACACACACACATACACAGAGCACACACACACAGAGCACACACAGTCACACACAGAGCACACACACACACTCTCACACACATACACAGAGCACACACACACACAGAGCACACACAGTCACACACAGAGCACACACACA